>NW_021703784.1:101466466-101595524 GCF_005190385.1 Monodon monoceros
GGGAGAGGCCACAACAGTGAGAGGCCCGCGTACCGCAAAAAACAAAAACAAAAAACAAAACAGAGTCAGTATACTCAGAGACGTAGAGGACAGACTTGTGGTTGCCAAGGTCGGGGAGGGAAGGACTGGGGGTTTGGGGTTAGCAGATGCAAACTAGTATATCTAGGATGGGTAAACAACAAGGTCCAACTGTAGAGCACAGGGAACTATATTCAATATCCTGTGATAAACCATATGGAAAAGAATATAAAAAAGGATGTATATATGTGTGTAACTGAGTCACTTTGCTGTACAGCAGAAATTAACACAACATGGTAAATCAACTATACTTCAATACAATTTTCTTAAAAAGGGAGTCAACATAAAGAAAAGTGTTTGATAAACAACAGTACAAGGAAGAGGTGGGCCAGACACAGAAACCCCAAGACCAAGGGGGTGGGGCTGTAGGCTTAGTGAAGTCAGAAGCACCTGGGCCTAGATCCAGTCCCCGCCAGCACTGGTGAACCGTCAGGACTGGACTTCAGCTCTGTGGGTCTCAGCTTCCCAGCGTGGCCAGATCACCAGAAGCCAATGTGCTTGTCCAGCAGCTAAATGACCAATTTGCAGAACTGCCGATTGTTTTTTTCAAGTTGTATTTTACCTCTGGCTTGACATTTTATAAGCAAACAAGCTGGTCACCCAACCCTTCCCCCACTTTCACTGCCCCTGCCCCAGCAACTGCCCACTCCCCCGAATCATGTCTCACAGTCCTTAACACCACCCTCACTACTGCCTTTGCTCCCACCTGTGCCCTTTCCTCTATTTCAAAAAAAATACAAATAGGGCCCCCCCAGACCCTTTCTGGGGTTTCATGATATCAAAACCATTTTCAGGGCTTCCCTGGTGGCGCAGTGGTTAAGAGTCCGCCTGCCGATGCAGGGGACGCGGGTTCGTGCCCAGGTCCGGGAAGATCCCACATGCCACGGAGCAGGTGGGCCCGTGAGCCATGGCCGCTGAGCCTGCGCGTCCAGAGCCTATGCTCCGCAACGGGAGAGGCCACAACAGTGAGAGGCCCGCGTACCGCAAAAAAAAAAAAAAAAAAAAATTTTCATAATACTGCTGACACGTTATTTGCCTTTTCTACCCTCCCTGTTTCTGAGTACAGTGTTTTCCAGAGGCTGCATGACGTGCAATATCGCAACAGATGCAGCAGAAACATAAATGAGAATCCAGTTGTCTCCTATTAAGCCAGACATTCAGGAGATTTGCAAAAGAGTAAAATAGCCACTCTTCACTACTTTAAAAAAAAAAGTTGTTTTTCATAACATATTTCTGTAAACACATAATGGGATTAGTGTTAATTTAAATAAATAGTAAGGAACTTCCCTGGTGGTGCAGTGGTTAAGAATCCGCCTGCCAATGCAGGGGACACGGGCTTGAGCCCTGGTCTGGGAAGATCCCACATGCTGCGGAACAACTAAGCCCGTGCACCACAACTACTGAGCCCGTGCTCTAGAGCCCGCGAGCCACAACTACTGAAGCCCGCATGCCTATAGCCCATGCTTGGCAACAAGAGAAGCCACCTAAATGAGAAGCCCGCACACCACAACGAAGAGTAGCCCCCGCTAGCCACAACTAGAGAAAGCCCGCGCACAGCAACAAAGACCCAATGTAGCCAAAAAAAAAAAAAAAAATAGTCAAAACCAATTGAAAAGTGGGCAAAGGGCATGAGAATTTTACAGAAAATAACCCAGCTTTTAAATATCTAAAAGATGCAACTTCACTCATAAGACAGATGAGAACACAACTCAAATGAGATGCAATTTTTTCACCTATTAGATGGTAAAGATTAAAAATTTTGATAACACTATTGATGAGAGTGGGGAATTATTATTATCATCATGCAGTGCTGACAATAATGCAAATGGTTACAGCCTTTGTGGAGGGTAATCAGTAATATCTATCAAAATTACAAGTGCTTATGCTTAGATATAATTCCACTTCCAGGAACTTAAACCATAGAAATAGCTGCACATACTAAAGAGATGAACAAGGATTTTTTTAGAGCATTGTTTTTGTTTGTAAATGTCCAACAATAAGAGACTGGTTAAACAAAATAAAAATATACCCAGAGAATTCCCTGGCAGTCCAGTGGTTAGGCCTCCACGCTTTCACTGCGGGGACCCAGGTTCAGTCCCTGGTTGGGTGACTAAGATCCTGCAAGCCGTGTGGTACAGCCAAAAAAAAAACCAAAACCAAAACCAAAAACACCCAGTGGGATACTAGATAGCAATCAAAAAGAATAAGGCAGATCTATGTGTACCGACGTGGAATGAACTTGAGGCAAGCTCATTGGGGAAAAAAGAAAGGGGCAAAACAGGGGACAGCATGCTACTGCTGGTGTAAAGACATGTATATAGACAACATATTCATGTGTGTTCATACATGCATAGGCTATCTCTGAAATCATTTTTACAATGGCCTACAGGCCTTACATAATCTAACCTGCCCCCTGGCACCTTGTCACGACCCCTCTGACTCATCCCTCTTTCCCCTTAGCTCTGCTCCACCTGCATTGGCCACCTTGCTTTTCTGGAACACCCCAGGCACCCGCCTGCCTTATGCTTCCCAATAGCTGGCAGGAACACTGTTGTCCCAGATGTCCATGGGGCTCACTTCCTCCCCTCCTTCAAGCCTCCGTTCAAATCTCCCCTTCCCAGTGAGGCCTACACAGACTACCCTAATAAAGCTACATCCTTCACACTTTATTTCCTCTTGCCCTTCTCTATTGATGCATGAGTTTTTGGCTGTGCTGTTCATGGCTTGACAGAAATAGGACTACTGGGCTTGTGGATTTTTTTATGAGAACTTCATGGTCAAAATAAAGTGCTAATTTCAGTCCCCTGGTAGTTGGAAGCACAGTTTTCCTGAACCCCGCACTCCCAGATATTTCTTCTTTCAAAGCAGTCCAGAGGTCTGGGTGAGCTGCTGGGTGTATGGGGGTGAGGGAGGGACCTGAGGACACTTGGCCTGGTCAAAGAGTAATGGGCGTATTCCCAGGGGCTATTAAAGGCTGGCTGCTGAGCTTCCTGGACAGGGCTGACTGATGGGAGGCCCTCTTGGCCCAGACCAGGTGGTGGACCCGCCGCCACTGCTGCAGCCAGTAGAGCATCTCCACTTTGTCATGCTTCATCTTGTCCAGGTAGCGCCGCCCCTTGAAGGTCACTGGCTCACCAAAGACTAACTCGATCTCCTCCAGGAGGGGAACCAAAGGAGCCTCCACTAGACCGAGCCTCTTATGGAGATGGTTGCGGATCTGATTCTCCTCCAGGAAGCGACTCAGGCCCATGTCGGTCTTGTGGAAGAAGCGGTTAGGGTCGGAGGCTTGTCGCTCAAACCACTCCAGTTTCCCCAGCAATATCTCCCGCAGCTGAATGGGCTGCAAGGCCTGCTCCCAGGCACTCACCAGTGACGGCAGCTGCCTCAGGCGGGCATTGGAGCTGTACTTGATGGCCATGTCCAGCCGGTCTTTGTCAGGGACCTCAAGCATGGACCACAGCTGCTCCAGACGCTTCTGTAGGCTCAGGATTTTGTGAGAGTCTTCCAGGAGGCTGTTGTTCTTAGTTCCCAGCCTGTGCTCCAGCACCGTGTCCCAATCCCACTCTCCTGGCACAAAGTCTGGCTCGTCGTCTTCTAGCAAGGGAGGTGGGTGCTGAATCTTTAGGGACTCTCTGACAGGGGCCACGATCTGCACAGGAACCTCCTCTTCATACATTTGGAAGATGACATGGAGGAAGTCTGTCTCCTGGGTGGTGAGGTACTTGAAGTAGTCACCCACAGACAAAGTCGTTTTCCACCAGTTCAGCCATGAGGCCTTGTTTGACCACTTCTCCCAGCTTTTACGTGCTTGGAGTGATGTGGAAGAGGACATCTTATCAGGGTTGGACTGTAAAGTGTTAGCTCTCAGGGAATAAAGTCCAGCCAGCTTGGTGTTGATGATACGACGCTGTTTTTCTTGACGTAGAAAGGCTGAGGATAGGAAGGCCGACCAGTCTTTATTGGCTGCAGGCTCAACCAGGGGCCCCTGGTCAAAAGAGAAGTGGTCATTAGAGACACAGCTCATCAGCTCCTTGTACACCTCCCTGATGCTACTGCCAAAAGTGCAATCAGTATCCATTTCCTCGATAAGTTTGGGCTCCAGTTCACCAGCCAGGTGGTTGTATAGGACTCCGGCCCCCTCAACGTGGAAGGAATCCAAAAAGTTTCTTGCTGAGACCTGTACAGCAGCTGCCTGGACCACCTGATTTCTTAGCTTCAAAGTAACAGTCACTGGCTGTGGTTCAAGTGGATGGGATCTGGGGGACTGGGGGCTCCACTGCTCTGAGGCTTCCTTCTCCTCAAGGCCCTTCGACATTCTCTGCAGCTCTTCCATGTGATGTGCTGCAGCTGGGCGGTAGGTCAGGGCCCCCAAGAGTGGCGGCAGGCCCGAGTCCAGCGGTGAGTAGTGAGACCACCCCAATTGCATGTTCTTCACCCTCTGCTTCAGGTCCTCAGCCGCAGTGTGCCCTGCCAGCTCTGGTTTGCTCTCTGCAACCAGGACCAGTGGGGTTAAGGGGCGAGGAGAGAATGGAGGAAGGCCCAACTCATCTGCTAGTTTCCAGCCCTCACGCAGAGAGGGCATGGACTGGCCCCTCTGGAGCTGGGAGGAGAGGGGCAAGTGGGAGGTGGGGGGAACCTGGCTGGGGGTAGGCACAGAGGACCCAGGCAGTGAGGCAATCTGTGAACTGAAGTTGCTTTCTCTCCCCTTTTGCATGGTGGACAGCCAGCGGAGAGGCTTCTTCTTCAGCTGGGAAATGGACTTCAATTCCTTCACTGGGTCCGGTTCAGGCTCACTGACAAGCTCTCGCGGGCGGCTGAGTTGGATGAGGTAGTTCAGGCTGAGGTTGAAATATGGCACTTGGGCAAAGCCAGTGCTGTGATGCCACGGGATAGGGCAGAGCCTGAAAGCCGCAGTGGGGCCGAGGGGGCGCAGTCTGGGCACGCAGACTTGGACCTGCCCTTCCTTCAGCAGGGCGCGGAAGTCGGCGAGCAGGCCACGGTAGACCTCGGGGCCGGTGAGGAAGACTGTGCAGTCCCTGGCGAGGCTGGCGGCCAACCGGGTGAGCGTGGCTGATTCGGTGAAGACAGCTGCGGGGGTCGACATGATCTTCTGAAGGTGCAGGTAGCGTATGAAGAGCTGCTCGCTGCTGAGCAGCACGTAGACCAGGAGCCGCTCCCGCAGCCTCTGATTGTTCAAGTGGCTCAGACCAGGTTCGGTGGGGGGCTCCTGCCAGCTGCACTTTAGCTCATCCAGGATGACCTCGGTGAAACGGAGTCGTACCTTGAGAGGCGCGCGCACCTCCAGCCCGCTGTTGGCCAGCCGCTCCGCTACCTGGCGGCAGAGCGACGCCACCGTCAGCCGTGAGACCGGTAGGGGCAGCAGCATCAGGACCTCCTGCGAGAGGCGCTTCTGAGACTCTGTGCGCGTCGTCGTGCGGGGGAAGAGCGACAGCGGACGCAGCAACCGGTGGTAAAACCGCTGGAACTCGGGCTTATACGGCTCCATCTTACACCAGGCGGCGCTGGCGGCGCCGGCGGTTACTAAGGCAATGAGGGGCCGCATGGCCCAAGTGCGCCTGCGCAGCCCTTGCCCGCCACGGCGTGGACGTGGGTGGGTGGGATGCAGAATCTTGCGTGCGCTCGCAACGGGAGGCGGGGCAAGGAGTGGCTTCCGGGGCTCCGCCTCTCCCGACGCGTCTCAGGGTTGGCGCCACAGGACCTGGACAGTTCGGGTCGTCAGGTGGTGACTGCGTTCGGGATGGCATCGGACTCGGGGGACCGCGGGACTGCCTGCACGGTGAGGGTCGAGGCCTCGTGTGGGAGCCTCGCAGGGGCGAGAGCCTCGGCCCCTGGGGTGATCGTTAACTTGAGAATGGGGGAAGGAGCGTACACCTGGGTTGGGGCCTGGGGTCCAGGCTGGAATGTGAGAGTAGCAGGGCCCTTGGCGTTAATGTTGAGGGGTGTTGCTCCTGGAATGATCGTGAGTGATAATGAAGAAGGCGCTTGAGGAGGGGTCACGTGGGGCGTTACTCCAGGCCTTTGGGGGTGGTCGCAGGGAAGGTAGTGAAACAGGGTCACGCAAGAAGGTTCCCTAGCTCTCATCGGCCCGTCCTTGCAGCTGGAGTTCGCGGTGCAGATGACCTGTCAGAGCTGCGTGGACGCGGTGCGCACGTCCCTGCAAGGGATAGCAGGTAAGAACCAGATTAACTTTTCAGTGCGCAGTCAGGAGGCCTCTGGGAGGGGCAGGCAAATCTCTTAGACCAACCCTACTCCCATTTGCAGATGCAGAAATTGAGACCTGGAGAGAGGAAGGAATGTTCTCAGAGTCACATAGGGACCCAGAGGCGGAGTCTAGAGTGCAGGTCTCAGGCCTGCCCTGCCAGATTCTTCTACTGGCTCTGCCTGCCCTTCTGGTGTCTTAAACCTCCAGTGCCTGGAGGGTGAGGAGGGAGGCAGAGTGTAGTCCCCCCCTACAGGGGTTTTCCCTGGAACACAGGCAGTTCTTGCTTGAGAAACAAAATAATCTTGACAAAGCAAACAGCAGCCCTAGCCATGTTCCATCTTAGGCGGCCCTGATTCTTTTTTTTTTTGGCTGCTTTAGGTCTTCATTGCTGCACTTTCCCTAGTTGCGGCGAGCGGGGGAGGTGCGCGGGCTTATTGCCGTGGCTTTTCTTGTTGCGGAGCACGGGCTCTAGGGCGCGGGCTTCAGTAGTTGTGGCACGTGGGCTCAGTAGTTGTGGCGCACAGGCTTAGTTGCTCCACGGCATGTGGGATCTTCCCGGACCAAAGATTGAACCCATGTCCCCTGCATTGGCAGGCAGATTCTTAACTACTGCACCAACAGGGAAGTCTGGCCCTGATTCTTAAAAGCCAGCTAGCTGGTCTGGAGGTGACCAGACACAATCGGAAAGATCTGAGAAGGCAGAGCCACCAGCATGGCCGTGGGAACTGCCTGCCTTTGATTCTGTCAAATGTTTATCCAGTCATTCAGGTATAGACCAGACACTGGGGGCTTTTTAGGGAAAAGTGTTCACAAGTGTTTCAGGCACAGCCTCTGCCCTCAGGTAACATGAGCACACAAGCATTGCGCTGGGAAGAGCAGTTCTTGGAGGAGCTGCCATGTGATGGCTTCTGAAACTGGGACATTGGTGGCACTTGGCTCTGTATAAGGCAGCAGTGTGTCCTAGGTCTTCAGGGTATGTGCTCTAGAGTCAGACTGTTTGGGTTCAAATCCCCCCTTTGCCACTTACTGGCACTAAGACCTTGTGCATGTTAGTTTTTGTGTCTGTTTCTTCAGTGTTTAAATGGGCAAGGTAATGGAAGCTACCCCAGAGGTTCATTGTGAAGAGTAAATTAGTTAATACATGTAAAAGCACTTTAGGAAGGTCTTTGGCATGTAGTGAGAGCCCACTAAATCTTAGGAATTATGAGAGGCAGGGCTTATAGGTGGTAAGCTGGTTGGGCAGAGGCATGAGGGGACAAAACTTTTTTTTTTTTTTGGCCGCACCGTGCGTCATGTGGGATCTTAGTTCCCCCACCAGGTATCGAACCTGTGCCCCCTGCAGTGGAAGCGCAGAGTCTTAACCACTGGACCGCCAGGGAAGTCCCTGATCTTTTTTAAGTTGTTCAAACTGGCTTATTTAGGGGTTCCATTTTCACTCCTCAATAGATTTTATGTATTTCTCATATGCTTCCTCACCCATTAGTTCATCTAGTTCTGAGGTGTTCCTGAATGTCATCTTGATCAGCCAACCATCTTCATAACAACATTTGTGGACAAGTCCTGGATTTTCTGCAAGAGCTTCATTCATATCAGTTACTTCTCCTGATAGAGGAGACTAGAGTTCACTAGCAGCTCTCACACTTTCCAAAGCACCAAACTGCTCTTGTTGGTTCAGTTTTGTCCCAACTTCAGGCAGACTACAGTAAACAACATCTCCCAAAGCGTCCTGTGCAAAATTGTTGATTCCCACTGTTCCAACACCATTTCACTTTGTTAGCCATTCATGTTTGCCCATGAATCTTATGCATGGAGAGCAGAGCGGGGCTGGTGCGCAGCGGCCGGGCAGCGCCTGCCCTCAGCCCCCAGAGCGCTTGGTGCTGGCTTCCAGTGCCGTGTTTGCAGAGGGGGACAGATCCTAAAGCTGGGTTTGCTTTGACTATGTGTTTGGGAATGAGGGGTGAGTGTCTGAGAAAACTGAGCCATTCCACTGAGAGTGGAGTGTTCTGACCAAAGCTTTCCAAAGCTGTTGGACTCTACCTCCTGTAAAACATTCTTAGTGGGAGAGCAGACAGCTGGACTTCTGTTGGACATAGGGCAGTTTTTAGCCCTCTGCAGGTTTCTTAGAGACCAGATAAAGACTTCTGGTGGCTACATTTTCTGGTCTGGGTAACTGGAAGCAGCTTGGCTTTCTCATGGGCTGGCTTCCCAGATGCAGAGAGGGAGACAGAAAGAGTGATCGGGTGATTTGCCCTCTCCAGGAGGCCTGGGCTTTGGGGAAGAAGGCTCTGCTCTCCTCCTAGGGGTAAGTGGGAGGACCTCCCAGCCCAAGGCTCACTTCCTTGAACTCTTATCACCCACCCTAGAGTCCCCTACGGCCTTATCTTTTCTCCCTCTCTGGGCTCTGAGCTAAACAGGTACTACTGACCAGGCCACACTCCACACCAGCCAAACCAAACTGCTGCTCAGCTGGGGAGCCAGCCTTCTTGGTTCAGACTCAGGTCAAGGTTTTGGGAATTGCAGTCACAAGGAGCTTCCCACTGGGGCCCTCCCACTTTCAGTGCAGAGAAGCAGCTCTTCTTAGGAGACCCCAGAGCAGCAACCTACCTGTGCCAAAGCCAGTCCATCAGAAAGTCTTGTCTGCTGTGTCTAAAACTCTTTTTCTGTACTTTGGGCTTCACACCAAACCAGACCACCTCACCTCACCACAACCCACATGAGAACCTCATCTTTGGGCCCTCTGTTGCCCTTTCTGATAGGTTCTTCACATAGAAACCAGAGTGATTTTTTTCCTTTTCAATGATTTTATTTTATTTTATTTTTTGGCTGCACCGCGTGGCTCGTGGGATCTTAGTTCCCCAACCCGCTGGTCGAACCTGCATCCTTGGCAGTGAAAGCCTAACCACTGGACCGCCAGGAAATTGCTAAGAATGATTTTTTAAATCATACATCAGATGTTGTCACTGCTCTGCTTAAAATCCTGTGAAAGTACTAATATTTAAGAGCTTCCCATAGGCCAGGCACTGTTCTAAGTGCTCTATATGAGATAACTCGTTTAGGCCTTCAGTAGCCCGCTGAAGTAGGTCGTATTGTTATCTCCATTTGCAGAGGAAGAAACTGAAAAGAAAACAGAAAGGTTGAGTAAGCTAAGGCCACACAGCTAGTAGGTGGCAGACTCAGAATTTCAACTCCAGAGCCCACACCCTCAACCACTGTACTCTGTGGCCTCTGCCAATGGCCTCCCCTTGCATTAAAATTAAATTCCAGATTCTTTCCTGTTGCCTGCAGGGCTTTGTTTCATTGGTTTCCACTTACAACTTTGTATCTTATCATTCTCTTTACTCCAGCTCCAGCCACTGGGCCCTTCTCTTCCTAGAACACGTAGATGTTGTTCCTGCCTCAGGGTCTTTGCCCAAACTGTACCCTCTGCTGGAATGCTCTTCCCTGACTACACTCAGGCCTTTGCTTAAAGGCTCAGAGAAACTTTCCTTCACCAGCCTAAGTGGCTCACCCCCCAGTTGTTCCCCAATACCTGTTTCATTGAGCACACTTTGCACTATCTGAATCTCCCTGTGCATGTGTTTGATATCCATATTCCTGTGCTGGAACACATGCTGCTTTATGGGGCAGAGACATCACCTGACTTGTTCCCTGCTGCATCCCTACTGCCTGGAACGGGGCGCATGATAGGCACTTAGTGTACATTTGTTAAATGAATGAATAGGCAAGTGAATCCCTCACACTGCATGCTTACTTGAGCTCTGGGAGCCTCAGACAATCAATCCTTTGGGGCCCAGTCCTTCTTCCTGTGGGGCAAGGGGACCAAGCATCAGCTCTGGAGTTGGACAGGCTGCCTTCTGAGCTTTGCGATCTCAAGCCAGTTGAGAAGCCCTCCAGCCTCATTTCTTCACTTGCCAGAGGAGGACAGTATCACTGTCCTGATGTGTGTAAAGCTGAGCACACAGCTCTTGGCATTCCCTAGAGGCTCAGAGTTCCCTGCCGTCCTCCCTACCACTTTGGCATCCAGAGGCACCTCTGGGTGGACCTGGAGCTCCAAGGCTTCACGCTAGGTGGCCCAGGATGAGACATTGTGTTAAGTGACAGGCAGTTGGGTTATTTGGGGGGTTTTCTTTTGGCAGAATTACCCGGTACTTGCCGGGGAGGAGATGGGTGTGTCTGTCTGATTTCTGTTTACAAATTCGGCCCCTCCCCCAACAGTGTCACCGATGGGGCAGGGGATCTGTAGAAGCAAGACCGTGGGACCCTTTGTAACCACAGGCCAAACAGTCCTGCCTCTTGGGTGCTACCTCCTCCCAGTACCATCTCCCCGTTTTGCCTCGAGTTGGAAGGAATCTGAACAGCTGAGGTTCCTTGTGTGTGCCTCAGAGACTGTTATTCCCATCTCTGCCTGATGGTTAATCCAGGTGTAGTCTTGATTCTCCCACAGCCCATGAGCTCCCTGCGGACTAGGACTGGTGCTTTCCCTGACCCTGGCCTCCTCCAGGCCCAGCACACATTTGTTGAACGAATACAGGGTGGGGGTGGTGGTAGGTGGGGGAACCAAGGATGAAGGGAATGCAGACAGTCAGTGCAGCCTTCAGTTCACACAGCATTGGCTCAGCAGAGGGACATGCCTCGCTTAACCTGTCTTCTGGGCTGCCCAGGGCTCCCGGCTCCCATGGGCTCTACCCTGCCAGAGCAACAGACACACTAAGATCAGAGCAGAATGGTTTTAAGCTCCACAGGTGAGATCATTCCTCAGAGTTCCCAGCCCTCCCCTGTGCTCTGGCTCAGGATTCAAGAGTTCTCTTAAAAGGCTTATGAGCCCTGAATGAAAGAGAATCCCCTTCTCGTCCTTCTTTGAGGTGGCTCGATGGCCCTCAAAACTGAGCATGTGTCAGAATCGTCCCGCAGGTTGTGTATACACCAGGGTGACTTCAGGGATTTGGAGGGCAGTTGAGACTCTCTGACTTTTGAACCTGACCCTTGTGGACCACACAGAGCTCCTGCCCACACAGAGGATTGTAATCAGTGCAGCATGAGTTACATAGGAGAAGTGGGAACTGCCACAGGAGGATGGAGGAGGGGGCGCCAAGCCAGCCTGGAGGCTGGAGCTGCTTCTCAGGGTGAACAGTATTCAGGTGAAGTGCTCGGGCTCTGGAGCTAGGCTGCCTGGGATGAGTTCCAGTCCCACCATTCACTACAACGTGACTTGGAGCAAGTTGCTTAACTTCTCTATGCCTCAGTTTTCTCATCTGTAAAGTGGGGATAATAGTGCCCAACTCACAGGGTTACTGCATTAATACAGGTAAAGTATGAAAAAGCCCACAGTGCATGTTCAATAAATGTTAGCTTTCAGGATAGTGGTGATAGCCCCCTCTTTTTTATGTGTGCCAGCTTTATTGAAATATTCATATATCATAAAATTCATCCATTAAAGTATACAGTTCAGTGGTTTTTAGTATATTCACAGAGCTGTGCAACCATTACCACTATCAGTTTTCTATTTCATCACCTTATGAAGAAAATTGTACCTTTCAGCTATCACCCTCCTACTCCCCTACCCACTAATCTACTTTCTGTCTCTATAGATTTACCTCTTCTGGGTATTTCATCCAGAATGACATCATCTAATATGTGCTCTTTGTGACTGGCTTTTACTTAGCATAATGTTTTTAAGGGTCATCCACATTGTAGCATGTATCAGTGCTGAATGCCTTTTTATGGCTGAATAGTAAGTATTCCATTGCATGGGTACACGTTTTGTTTATCCACTCATCATTTGATGGGCTTTGGGGCTGTTTTCACCTTTTGACCATCATGAGTAATGTGGCTATTGATAGCCCCCTTTTATACAAACATTTTTTTTATTGTTTAATTTTTAAAAATTGAAGTATAGTTGATTTACAATGTTGTGCTGAAACATTTTTAAAAGAACTATCTGTGTTTCAAGAGTTATAAATAGGGGCTTCCCAGGTAGCGCAGTGGTTGAGAGTCCACCTGCCTATGCAGGGGACGCAGGTTTGTGCCCCGGTCCGGGAAGATCCCACATGCTGCGGAGCGGCTGGGCCCGTGAGCCGTGGTCACTGAGCCTGCGCGTCCGGAGCCTGTGCTCCGCAACAGGAGAGGCCACAACAGTGAGAGGCCTGCGTACCGCACAAAAAAAAAAAAAAAGTTATAAATAATGCCTGGCATGAAATAAGAATTCACAACACTCCTGGGGGCAAGATGGCATTATCCCCACGTTATTCATAAAGAAATAAACTCAGAGAGGCTAAGGGCCTTACACAGCTAGAAGGCAGCTTCAGAGCTTGCCTCCGACCATAGGAAAGTTGGTTAAGATGGGGATGGGGAATGGCCCCCGATTTTCTCTTCCCTGCTCCCAGCACAGGGGTGCCAGCCCTCTGCTGCCCACTGTCCCTTGTCTTCTCCCAGGTGTCCAGAGTGTGGAGGTGCAGTTGGAGAACCAGATGGTCCTGGTACAGACCACCCTGCCCAGCCAGGAGGTGCAGGCCCTTCTAGAACGCACTGGGAGGCAGGCAGTACTCAAGGGCATGGGCAGTGGCCTGTTCCGTGAGTAACCTTGGCCTTGGCCTCTCTGGGAGGGAGGTGACCTGGGTGTGGTACAGATCCAACCATGGCCTTTGGGGGCTTGGGTTGGCGTGGCTTTAGGGACCCCACGAAGTTATGGGGGCTCTCTACACGTCATTTCCAAGTTGATAAATGGGTGGGGCTGGGTGAGGTGACGAGCCAGCCCTGGTGTTTAATACCTTACAGAGAATCTGGGGGCAGCAGTGGCCATTCTCGGGGGGCCTGGCCCTGTGCAGGGAGTGGTGCACTTCCTACAGCTGACCCCTGAGCGCTGCCTTATCGAGGGGACCATTGACGGCCTGCAGCCTGGGCTGCACGGACTGCACGTCCATGAGTTCGGAGACCTCACAAGGAACTGCAACAGGTGAGTCCTCTGTAACCTCCCTGTAGCATCCTTATTGCCCCAGTTGTGCACCCACATAAGTGCAGGGGGCTGTGTTCAGCTTTTTACACACTCTTTCACATTTGGTTCTCACAAGTACCCTGGGAGGCATACACACAAAGGCCCAGTCTACAGATGAGAAAACTGAGACTCAAAAAGGTTAAATGACTTGTCAAAGACCCTAGAGCATGTAAATGGTAAGAGTGGGGATTTGAACCAAAATCTGACCTAGACACTCCTGCTCATAGCCACCTTACTGCCTCCGAGATGGAAGGGTGACTCCTAGACACGGGAGAGTCAGGTCTCCATGTCATGGTGTTTGTCATGCTGTCATGCCATTAGTTATTTACTCATCTGTGTCTCGCCTGGAAGCTTATTGAGGGCAGGTCCCATGACTGATTCTTCTTAGTGCCCTCAACTCAGAGCCTGGCACAGAGTGGGCCTGTGTGTTGAATGAGTGGATGAATGAATAAGTGAGTGAATGAATAAATGAAACAAATGTAAAGTAAGAGGATGGATCACCTGGCCTGTGAGCTATTGTTTCACTGCCCACCTGCTATCTTTCCTTCTTAGCTGTGGGGACCACTTTAACCCTGATGGAATGTCTCATGGGGGTCCCCAGGACTCTGACCGGGTAAGTGAAAGCCCAGAATCCTAACCACTAGGCCACCAGGGAACTCTCTGACCAGGTAAGTATTGTTTTTAGACTGAGAGAGAACCCAAGGTCTCAGAGGCAGGGCACGCAGCTCTTGGGGCCTGAAAGTATGATTCCTTTTTGTTGGGGTCATTTTCCCTCACTTTTTTGGTTCCATTTAGAAACATTTATTGACACTTTCTGTGTTGAAGGCCTGCTCCCTAAGACTCACAGTCTGGTGAGGGAGACACTGAGAACTCCTTGGTTGCAGTGCAGTGAGAGAATCCTTGCAGGAGCCTGCCGGAGGCCCTGGGAGCCCAGAGCAAGTTCCTGACCCAGCCTGAGGGGCACATGCAATGGGAGAAAGCTTCCTGGAGAAGGTGATGCTGTGGAAGTTAAAGGTTTTACCTAAACTAAAAAGGCCATCCCAGAACTTCTCTCGTGGTCTAGTGGTTAAGACTCCTCACTTCCACTGCGGAGGACATGGGTTCGATCCTTCATCGGGGAAGTTCCGCATGCATCATGGTGTGGCCAAAAAAAAAAAAACAAAAAACAAAACGCTGTCCCTGACACTGCAGCTCCTGGCCCTGGAGTTTAATTTTACCCCAGAGAATTGTTTCCCCATCAGCAGTGAGTCACATGCTGCCTTAATGATTCTTGCCTTATCTGAGTACTACTTGTTCTGTTAGTTACTCAATGTTTTTATTTAAATTGACTGATTTTTTTTCCCCTTAGGTAAATTTAGTTATTTTTAACATTTTAATCTATCACTGAAGGTTTCAAACAAGTTCTAAAAGTGGAGAAACTAGAGTCCCGAACCCCCATGTCCCTGTCACCCAGTTACCAACTCGTGGCCAGTCCTGCTTCATCTACACCCCTGGCCCTTCTCCACCATTATTTTGAAGAAAATCAAGACATCATTCATGTAATTAAGGTAGATTTATTTTTAACAAGAAACTTGATATGGCCACAGAAAATAGGAAACCAGTACTTCTAGCCCCAAGAGGAGGATCATTGTGAAGATAAATCAGTGCAGACCTAAAACGTGTCATTAGGGTCCTGCTAGGGACTACGGCCTGCTTTATCGTTGTCAGGGTGATTAGTGAATGTCAGAGAGGCGTTAAAGACGTTTTAACACCAAGCTGAAATTTTGTCCTGGATGTCATGCCAGGAGGACGGCCTCCTCTCTCAGTGATGGGATGTTTCCTAACACCCTGTCCACACACACCTGATTCCGTCTCCTCCGCCTGCGGTGCTATGTGTTCCCCTCCTCAGGGATTCAGAGGGGATCATGCCTCTGAGCCACACACCAGGCCACTTGCTCCTCCGCCCAGTCCTGGAAACGCCTCCCCCTCCTTAATCTTCCTACCGCAAAAGACCCCAACGCCCGGCACAGCAAAAAGTGCCAGGTGTGAGCAGCAGATGTCCCAAAGGAAAACAAGATAAAGCAGAAGTGGCTCTTCTTGCTGCTTGCTCGTCAGCCCCATCATGCAGCCCCACCCCCCCGTGTGCAGGGGAGGGCAAACAAATGAAAACATGGTGTGTGTTTCTTAATTCATGTAAGTGATTTTTGTTTTTTTGGACTTTTGACAGCTCTGTCACATTTCTAGTGATCAAAGTTTTTACTCCTTGCCCCCCGCCCCCTGGGGAGTGGGGGAAGCCTTTCTGTTGGGTCCATTGCATAGTGTCATACTTGCGTTCTGTGTGTCAGTTATCTATTGCCGAGAGTCAAATTACTCCAAACTTAGGGTTTTTTGGGTTGGTTTTTTTTTTTTTTTTTTTTTTTGCGGTACGTGGGCCTCTCACTGTTGTGGCCTCTCCCATTGCGGAGCACAGGCTCCGGACGTGCAGCCTCAGCGGCCATGGCTCCCGGGCCCAGCCGCTCTGCGGCATGTGGGATCCTTCTGGACTGGGGCACGAACCCGTGTCCCCTGCATCGGCAGGCGGACTCTCAACCACTGCGCCACCAGGGAAGCCCTTTGGGGTTTTTTTTGGCCAAGCTGCTCGGCTTGTGCGGATATTAGCTCCCCAACCAGGGATCGAACCCACAGCAGTGAAAGTGCCAAGTCCTAACCACTGGACCACCAGGGAACTCCCAGGTTTAAAACAAACAACAAGCATTTGTCATCTCACAGTTTCTCTGGGGTAGGAATTCGGGCACAGCTTAGCTGGGGACCTCTGTCTTCGGGTCTCTCAAGGCTCGATGTGGGGAGGACCCGCTTCCACACGAGCTCATGTTGCTGTTGGCCGGCCTCAGGGCCTCCCTGGCTGTTGGCCAGAGACATCAGTCCTTTGCCAGGTGGGCCTCTCCCTAGGCCAGCGCACAGTACAGCAGCTGGCTGCCGTCAGAGCAAGTGAGTGAGAGAGAAGGCGCCCAAGACTGAAGCCACACTCCTTTTGTAACGTAAGCTTGGAGGTGACGCCAGGTCCAGCCCACCCTCGTGGTGGAGCGCACAGGGTGTGAATCCAGGGGGTGCATCTTAGAGGCAGTCTTCCTCATTGAAGCCTTGAAAGGTGCTGAGCAGGAATCAGGCAGGTGAAGAAGGGAGAGTGGGAATGGAGGCTCAACAGGGGACGCCCCGTAGACAAAGCCCTGGAGGCTTGAACCGGCAAGAAGGAGGTCTGGGAACTGGCAGCCCTATGCCTCTTAGGAAGTGGAGTTTCTGAAGGGCCAAAGACCCCCTCGTGACCTGTGCCTTGGCCTGGGCCTCTCTCGGGGCAGGGCATCTGAAGGGGCTGGAGCCAGCTGCTATCTTGTACCCGAGCCCTTGGTATAGGCAGAGGAAGACTTGAGCAAGAGCTACGTGTCCAAGCAGCCATGATGACTGGCATGTTCCTTTTGGATTTCAGCGTCTGGTTTTGTCCAGACAGAAGTGAATTCAGTGTGGGGATTTATGTCCAAGCCTGGTTGTCCCTTTGCACATCTCCTAACTGGTTTCTAAGCTTCCTTCCCTTCTCTCCGCATCCACCTCCAGTCCTTTCCCTTCATGCACGGTATTAGAGGAATTGTTCCAAAGCATGGAGTGACAAGGTCACACCCCTGCCTGAAACCTTTCTTAACTCCCCAGTACCCAAGGGGACAGATCTCACGTGGCTACTTGGTGTGACGTTCAGTGCCACCTGGCCCAGTTCCACCCACCCGTGTGCAGGGGAAGGACTAGAAAGCCTGCGTCTCCTGACCCTCTGCTGCCGGATCATGCCTCTGAGCCACACACCAGGCCACTTGCTCCTCCGCCCAGTCCTGGAAACGCCTCCCCCTCCTTTATCTTCCTACCGCAAAAGACCCCAACACCCGGCACAACAAAAGTGCCAGGTGTGAGCAGCAGACGTCCTAAAGGAAAACAAGATAAAGCAGAAGTGGCTCTTCTTGCTGCTTGCTCGTCAGCCCCGTCACACAGTGACATGCTTTGTGACCCTGCTTTGCGGCAAGGCCATGTGTACCAGCCCATGTTGGCTCAGGCTCTTACTTCTGCCCAAGTGTCAGGTTGGGGGCAATTTATTTGCACAGACAGACGTGGGTCTCTGGGACTCATCAGTAGGGCCTTGTCACCAGGAAACACACTCACTATTGTGCTAACCCTATGTTTTGTAATCACTAGTCTGTTCCATGTCTGTCTCCTCACCATGCTCTGAACCCCTTGAGGGGTGTTGACCACATATACACCATCACCTCCCACCCTGCCTGGCAGAGGGTATCTGATGTAGGCGGAGCTCAGTAGCTGTGTTAGGACATTTTTAAAAATATATATTTATTTATTTATTTGGCTGCACCGGGTCTTAGTTGGGGCGTGCGGGATCTTTTTAGTTGCGGTGTGCAGAATCTTTTTAGTTGTGGCATGCGGGATCTTTAGCTGCGACATGCAGGATCTAGTTCCCTGACCAGGGATAAAACCCGGGCCTCCTGCATTGGGAGCGCAGAGTCTTAGCCACTGGACCAGCAGGGAAGTCCCAGGACATTTTTATTACCTTCAAGGGAGAAGGTGGGCAGAACCAGGTGTTGGGGGCAGGAGACACCCTTTGCCCCTGTGTTTCTTCTTTTCCTGGAGGCCGGACGTCAGGGAAGGGATGCTGGCTGCCTCTGATGGTCAAGAAGCCAAGCTTGGCCAACTTAAGCCCAGGGGACCTGCAGACTACCAGGGGCTCACAGAGTCATCGGGAGGCTGGAGAAGTGGGCTTGGAAAAGAGCAGGAACCAGGCTAGATTCTGAGGCTTGGATGCAGACTGGGCAGCAGCCTTGTAGGAGAAGCAGCCTGGTCTAGTGACATGACTTCCTAGGGAGGGAGTCACTGGCCGTTTTCAGCGTGCTGTCATTCAGCGTGCCCAGGATTTTAGTTCCAGGGAGAGAGAGTCCAGTTGCCTTCCTTGTGTCCTGGGCTGTCCCTTCATCCTACCAGACTGGACCCATAGGAGGACACTGGTACTTTGAGGAAGGGGACCCAGATACTGGGAAGCCAGAAGTTAGCAGCCATGTCCCACGTGCCCTTTCCCCCCCGGATCTCATTGCAGCACCGCGGAGACCTAGGGAACATCCACGCTGAAGCTGATGGCCGAGCCGTCTTCAGGATAGAGGATGAGAGGCTGAAGGTGAGGTGGAAAAGAAGGTGGGGACCTTTCCTAACAGGTCCACTGTCTGAGGTCTTTGTCTCCCCTCAAAGGTGTGTGATGTGATTGGCCGAAGCCTGGTCGTCGATGAGGGAGAAGACGACCTGGGCCGGGGTGGCCATCCCTTGTCCAGGATCACAGGGAACTCAGGAGAGAGGTGAGTGCTCTGCCTGCAGTGCCCGCGGAGACCGGGAGGGGCCAGGCAGGTGCTCATCTCAACCCCACTGCTCTTCCGCAGGTTGGCCTGTGGCATCATCGCACGCTCTGCTGGCCTTTTCCAGAACCCCAAGCAGATCTGCTCCTGCGACGGGCTCACCATCTGGGAGGAGCGAGGCCGGCCCATCGCTGGCGACGGGCGAAAGCAGCCCGCCAGTCCCCCCGCCCACCTCTGAGCATAGCCTCAGCCTCGGGTCTGTCACTGTCCTCCCTTCTGAGCACTTCCAGAGGAAGGCCCTGCTCACCCAGTCCTAGGAGAACTAGTGTGTGGGGTGTGTAGGGGTTGCTGTGATCTTCCCTTGGCAAATTAAAGTTTTATTTTCATATGGAACTTGGTGTTTTGTCCATGTCCTGTTGTCCCTTAATGGGCTTAATAACCACAGTCCCTCTGCCTCTGTCCTCCCTGTCGAGGGCCACCTCTTGGCTTTAGAGGCAAAGAAAACTGGATTCAAAGCCACACAGTTCCTGAGGGCCGTATCCTTCTCCTCAGGGTCAGAGTGAAGGACCATAGCAGACATATTTCTGTTTGTGGCCTGTCCCCCTCCCTTCACTATGGCCAGTTGGAACCAAAATGGACACCTGACCCACACAGGGCCTTGCTTTCCCAGAGAAATCAAAGTGGATCCAGCTTTAGTTTCTCCCTGGGGTTGGATCTATAACATGGGAATATGGGAACTGTGGGTGGGCCTCTTCTCCCTGCATTATGGACCGAGTATCAGAAAAAGCTCATCAGCTGAGGAGGAAGAATGAGGCAGATGCACACTGAGAACCTAAGAGTCGCAGGAGAATGCCAGATGCTCCGGAGTCCACACTCTGGGCCTTTCCTGAGGCCAACGACCTCCTGATCTGGGAGTCAAGAGACCATGCCCCCACCAATGCATCATCACCCACTTTCTAAAAAAAATTAATGTGGCTTGAGTTGATTTCCTTACTCGCAAGTAAAAGACTCTTAATTAATTGAGTAAATAAAGTGTTTGGCACAGGGCCTGGCACAGGGTAAATTAAGGGAACAGTGCCTGTGATTCTGAGGCCAAATGCAGCCCCTGGAGGCAGACCCAGCCAGGCTTCCCTCTCACAGGGATGGCCGATGTCCAAGGACATCGAATTCCTTGGGGAATTGGGACCGTGAATTCTGGGGCTTCGCAATCATCTGTTGTGCCCCCTGCCCCCACTGGACTGTGTCATGCTTGCTCATCCATGACGAAGCTGCTTTTGTGACATGGTAGGCTGGCAGAGTGCAAACTTTGCCCCTTACACTGCCTGCTTGGAACAAGGTGGGTGGATTTACAGCCAGCTGGCCTTGGCTTAGAGGCACCTGGCTCTGCTCCCATTCTCCAGGCCCTGTCTGTTTCCCTCTCAAGACTGCTGGCTCTGCCTCTAGCCCTGCTCTTTTCTCGCCAAACCTATGCTGGTTGCTTTCCAGCTCCCCTTGGTTCCTGGGGAACCAAGTCCTTTTAAGCCTGGGGCCCAGGCTGTGTTTCTCCACCTCAGAATCATTGCAGGAACTCCCCTTGGACTCTGCTCACAGCCAACTCCTGACCTCCTCTCACCTTCATTCTGGAATTCTAGCTGGATTTAACCCATTTATGGCTAAACCGCTCACCATCCCCTGCCACTCTTTTTCTACTCCTAAGGGATCAGTATCCCCATTAACTTTTCTCTCTTCTAAACTCTTAGCCGTGTGGTTTTCAAACTTCGTTTTTAAATCACAGAACACTGTTCAAATACCTTGAAACCCTATCTGTAAAGCAGAAGTGGAACTACAGCCAAAGATGCTTAGCTCTGACTAAGCTTCCCAAAAACCCTGGGGCTTCAGGGAGCACAGGTGGAAAATCTTTGCCAAATTCAGGCATTTTCGTGTTCTCTCTCAACTTCTGCCATGTCCACCAACCATCTGTACTATCATTTACCAAATACTATTCTTTAAATTAATTCACTTTTAAACTTAATTAAAAAGGAAAATTTAGGGCTTCCCTGGTGGCGCAGTGGTTGAGAGTCGGCCTGCCGATTCAGGGGACACGGGTTTGTGCCCTGGCCCAGGAAGATCCCACATGCTGCAGAGCGGCTGGGCCCGGGAGCCATGGCCGCTGAGCTTGCGCTTCCGGAGCCTGTGCTCCACAACAGGAGAGGCCACAACAGTGAGAGGCCCGCGTACCACAAAAGAAAAAAAAAGGAAAATTTAATCATATTAGCTAAAACCTGTATAATGATGATTAAGTGCCAGACTCTATTCTGAACACTTCACATGCAGTAATTCATTGAATCCTCATGACAATACTACAAGGTAGGTTCTGTTTTTGTTTTTGTTTTTTTCTTGGCCACGCCACGTGGCTCGTGGGATCTTAGTTGGCAGTGAAAGCTCGAGTCCTAACTACTGGACTGCCAGGGAATTCTCAGTCTGTTATTATCCTATGTCACAGATGAGAAAAGTGGAACAAAGGGTGATTATGTAACTTGCCCAAGATCACACAGCTAGTTACTTGGCCAAGTCTAGATTCAGACCCAGGTGGCCTGGTTCTAAGTCTATATTGGTTCTCAGTGTAAAGTATGGAAAGCAAGAGTCGTTTGCCATAAGTAGAAGTTTGCATGGACTTCCCTGGTGGTCCGGTGGTTAAGACTTGGTGCTTCCACTGCGGGGGGCAGGGGTTCAATCCCTGGTTGGGGAACTAAGATCCCACAAGCCGTGCGGCTCAGCCAAAAAAAAAAAAAAGAAAAAAACTGTTCCACAAATTGCTCAAAATCATGTGTAACTCCAAGGATTTTTGCACTGTGTCTCAGGGAACCCAGATACTTTCTTTTGCCCCCTGTTCTCTCAGCTGCCCTTTAGCATCTTTCCTCTGCCGCAGCTGCTTTCTCAGTGGCTACCAGTGCCCAGCCTCATAATCCATGTCTTGGAAACCTCCTATCTCTTCTGCCCTCTTCCCCCTGGGTTTTCACCTTCTGGCATTGCATTCTCAGTTCTGCCTGGGGTTCCACATTGTGGGTTTGTAGAGCTGCTCCTTTTTCCCAAGCGGGAGATCTCCCCAGCTGAATCCTGGTAGAGGGGCCCAGTTGGAGTCACTCTTCAGAGCCGTGGCAGAGCCTTGGCCCAAGGACTCCTGGCCACAGGTGGGGTCCTTGGAAGAGGTGGGGGCCATTATGCGAAGGTAAGTGAAATTCTGGCTTCTGAAAACCCTTCTCTCTGTTCCTCCTCTGTCTTCTCTGCTTTACCACTACCAGTGGCTCTCAAGTGGGGGCCCTTGTCATCCCTGACCAGAGGCTTGAGCAACACCTGGAAATGTTTGAAATGCAAATTCTGGAGCTTCACTCCAGACTTACTGAATCAGACACTTGGTGAGTGAAGCCTAGGAATCTGTTTTAAAAGCCTTTGGGGGGGTGGGGAGGGATAAACTGGGAGGTTGGGATTGACATACACACACTACTATATATAAAATAGAAAACTAATAAGGACCTACTGTATAGCACAGGGAACTCTACTCAGTGCTCTGTCATGACCTATATGGGAAAAGAATCTGAAAAAGAGTGGATATATGTATATGTATAACTGATTCACTTTGCTGTACAGCAGAAACTAATGCAACATTGTAAATCAAATGTACTCCAAGAAAAAATTTTTTTAAAAAAGGCTTGTAGGTGATTTTGAGGCATACTAAAGTTTGAGAACTACTAGTCTCATGTTTTAAAACTGGTTAGGGGGACTTCCCTGGTGACGCAGTGGTTAAGAATCCGCCTGCCAATGCAGGGGACACAGGTTCGAGCCCTGGTCTGGGAAGATCCCACATGCCAAGGAGCGACTAAGTCCATGGGCCACAACTACTGAGCCCGTGGGCCACAACTACTGAAGCCCGCACGCCTACAGCCCATGCTCTGCAACAAGAGAAGCCACTGTAATGAGAAGCCCATGCACTGTAACCAAGAGTAGCCCCCGCTCACCGCAACCAGAGAAAGCCGGTGGGCAGCAATGAAGACCCAACGCAGCCAAAAAAAAAAAAAAAACTAGGGACTTCCCTGGTGGTCCAGTGGTTAAGACTCCAGGCTTCCACTTCAGGGGGCACAAGTTCATTCCCTGGTTGGGGAACTAAGATCCCCCAAGCTGCGGGTCACGGCCAAAGAACAAAACAAAAAAAACAACAAAAAAACTGGAGCTATGTGTTTTAGGAGTAGAGTCAGGACTATCCTCCAGCCCCCAAAATCTTCCCCTCTAATTTAAATACATATATGTCACCTACTTCCAAAAAGGACTTGAGGTATCTTAGCCAGAGACAGAGAGAGAGAGAGAGAGAGAGGAGATTATACCTAAAAACCCTGGTGATGGAAAGCACCATAACAGAGAGAGGGCTGAGCTTTAAGGCCAAGAGGAAAGTGCTCTGGGTTCCCTTGGTCTAATTGCCTAATAATACCACTAAAAATTTCAGCAGGAGAGAATCCTGTCACTGTGTCTATGATGCATGTTAGTGGTATTGGTGCACCTGAAGAGACTGTGATTACTTCTTTTTTTAAAGTTACTGTGATAGGCTCATAATGCCTCCCCTACCACACACAAATTATCAGGTCCTAATCTCTGGAAGCTGTAAATATTACCTTATCTGGGAAAAAGGGTCTTGGCAGATATGATTGAGTTACAGATTTTTAGATGAGATTATCCTGGATTACCTCGATGGGCCCTAAATGCAAGCACAGGTATTCTTACAAGAAGAAGGTCCAGGAGGTCCCCCCCCCCAACCCCCGGCACCACGGGGCATACGGGATCTTAATTCCCCGACCAGGGATGAACCTGTGTCCCTTGCAGTGGAAGCATGGAGTCTTAACCACTGGACTGCCAGGGAAGTCCGGAAAGAAGTTTAATGATGTTGACCTTGGAGACTAGAGTGACGCGGCCACAAGCCTAGGGATGCCAGCGGCCACCAGAAGCTAGCTGGCAGGGACAGTTTATCTCTTAGAGTCTCTGGAGGGCACAAGGCCCTGCTGACACGTTGATTTCAGCCCAGTGCTACTAATTTGGACTTCTAGCCTCCAGAACTGTGAGAGAATAACTTTCTGTTGTTTTAAGCCACCCAGTTTTTTGGTGATCTTTCACAGCAGCCACAGGAAACTAATACAGTTACTATTCAATTGTATTAAAGTAACATACTTAAAGCCTAGCTTTCCTTAAGGCTTTAACTTTACAATGTTTATTGTTCTATCTATAAATCTAGTAAGATAAGAGTTATTATCTTTACCTTTTCTTTGATAAACTCTGGTTGGCTACATTGGACTCCTTTAAGTAATCATACCCATCTGCAACTTAAATTCCTTCAAACTTTAAAGAATTGTATTTGTATATTTAATATGTTTAATTTTCTTAAATACCACAGATTCCTAGCCTAAATGTCAACTTCTCAACATACTTCCTAAGTCTTTTTTTCTTTTAAAAATATTCTATTATGTGGGTCCCTATCCTTTTTTTTTTTTTTGCGTTAAGTGGGCCTCTCACTGTCGTGGCCTCTCTCGTTGCGGAGCACAGGCTCCGGACGTGCGGGCTCCGGACGTGCTGGCTCAGCGGCCATGGCTTATGGGCCTAGCCGCTCCGCGGCATGTGGGATCTTCCCGGACCGGGGCACGAACCCGTGTCCCCTGCATCGGCAGGTGGACTCTCAACCACTGCGCCACCAGTGAAGCCCCCTATCCTTTTTTAAAAAAAGTAAATTTATTTACTTACTGACTTTTGGCTGCTTTGGGTCTTCATTGCTGCACGCAGGCTTTCTCTAGTTGTGGCAAGCGGGAGCTACCCTTCGCTGCAGCGCGCAGGCTTCCCATTGCAGTGGCTTCTCTCTTATTGCTGAGCATGGGCTCTAGGTACATGGGCTTCAGTAGTTGTGGCTCACGGGCTTAGTTGCTCCGTGGCATGTGGGATCTTCCCGGACCAGGACTCGAACCTGTGTCCCCTGCATTGACAGATTCTTAACCATTGCACCATCAGGGAAGTCCCCCTGTTAAGTCTTATAAATATGTTGAAACTATTCTACGACTGTTTACAAACTTTAAAAAAAAATTACACATTTTAGCTAAAAATCGTGACCCTAAAGTCAATTTTTTTTTTTTTTTTTTTGCGTTACGCGGGCCTCTCACTGTTGTGGCCTCTCCCGTTGCGGAGCACAGCCTCCGGACGCGCAGGCTCAGCGGCCATGGCTCACGGGCCTAGCCGCTCCGCGGCATGTGGGATCTTCCCGGACCGGGTCACGAACCCATGTCCCCTGCATCGGCAGGCGGACTCTCAACCACTGCGCCACCAGAGAAGCCCCTAAAGTCAATTTTTGAAAGTGCTTTATTTTGAAATTATTTTAGATTAACAAAAAAAAGGTGCGATGTGGATAAATCTTGAAAACATTAAGCTAAGCGAAAGAAGCCAGACATGTGAGCCATATATTTGTATTGTTCCATTTATATAAAATGTCTTGAATAGGCAAATCCAGAGCCAGAAAAATTAGTGGTCACCAGGGTATGAGTGAAGGGGAGAATGGGGAGTGACAGCTAATAAGTACAGGGTTTCTTTTTGGGGGTGATTAATTAAAATGTTCTGAAATTAGTGTGGTGATGGTTGCACCACCCTGTGAATATACTAAAACCACTGAGTTATACACTAAAGGGGTGAATTTTATGTTGTATGAATTATATCTCTTTTTTTTTGGCTGTGCTGCATGACTTGGATCTTAGTTCACTGAGCAGGGATTGAACCCTGGCCCTCAGCAGTGAAAGCGTGGAGCCCTAAGCACTGGACCGCCAGAGAATTCCCTATATCTCAATATTAAAAAATCATTTACATTAAAAAAGCAGTAGAGGGCTTCCCTGGTGGTGCAGTGGTTAAGAATCCGCCTGCCAATGCAGGGGACACTGGTTTGAGCCCTGGTCTGGGAAGATCCCACATGCTGCTGAACAACTAAGCCCGTGCGCCACAACTGCTTAGCCTGCGCCCTAGAGCCCGCGAGCCACACCTACTGAGCCCGTGTGCCACAACTACTGAAGCCCACGCGCCTAGAGCCCGTGCTCCGCAACAAGAGAAGCCACCGAGATGAGAAGCCAATGCACCGCAACAGAGTAGCCCCTGCTCACCGCAACTAGAGAAAACTCACGCGCGGCAACGAAGACCCAATGCAAAAAAAATAAAGTACTTTGAAAATTAATAAATTTTTATTTATTTTATTTTTTAAAGTTAATTAATTAATTAATTAATTTTTGGCTGCGTGGCTCACGGGCTCTAGAGCACAGGCTAAATAGCTGTGGCGCATGGGCTCAGTTGCTCCGTGGCATGTGGGATCTTCCCAGACTAGGGCTTAACCCCGTGGCCCCTGCATTGGCAGGCGGATTCTTAACCACTGCACCACCAGGGAAGTCCTAATTTTTTTTTTTCCTAAATTTTGATTTTTATCTAAGTAACATAGGTACACAACTTAAAAAGTCAAATAGTACTACTATGCTTATAATGAAAAAGAGCAGTTTCTGTCCCATCTCTTCCCAAATCCACTTTCTAGAGGTAAGAGATTTCAACTCCTTTAGCCATTTCTTCTGGAATTTACCTCCATATTTTTAGACAACATGACTGTATTGCTTTTTTTTTAAAAATTTATTTATTTATTTTTGGCTCTTATTTATTTTGGGTCTTCGTTGTTGCACGCGAGCTTTCTCTAGTTGCGGTAAGCGGGGGCTACTCTTCGTTGCGGTGTGTGGGCTTCTCTTATTGCAGAGCACGGGCTCTAGGCGCGCAGACTCCAGTAGTTGTGGCACACAGGCTCAGTAGTTGTGGCTCGTGGGCTCTAGAGCACAGGCTCAGTAGTTGTGGCACACGGGCTTAGTTGCTCCGCGGCATGTGGGATCTTCCCGGACCAGGGATCGAACCTGTGTCCTCTGCATTGGCAGGCGGATTCTTAACCTGCGCTACCAGGGAAGTCCCAACTGTATTGCTTTTTCTTTTTTAAGGTGTGAACCTGGTCTTTTAAAAAAATATTTATTTATTTGGTTCTGCTGGGTTTTATTTGCAGCAGGCGGGCTCCTTAGTTGCGGCATGCAAACTTAGTTGCGGCATGCATGTGTGATCTAGCTCCCTGTCGAGGGATTCAACCCGGGCCCCCTGCATTGGGAGCACGGAGTCCCACTCAACCACTTTTTGTTTTTTGGCTGCGTTGGGTCTTCATTGTTGCATGCTGGCTTTCTCTAGTTGCGGTGAGCGGGGGTTACTCTTGGTTGCCATGCTTGGGCTTCTCATTGCGGTGGCTTCTCTTGTCACAGAGCATGGGCTTTTGGTGTGCTGGCTCAGTAGTTGCGGCATGTGGGCTCAGTAGCTGTGGCGCACAGGCTTAGTTGCTCCATGGCACGTGGGATCTTCCTGGCAGGGCTTGAGCTCGTGTCCCCTGCCTTGGCAGGCTGATTCTTAACCCTGCACCACCAGGGAAGTCCCCCTGGTCTTTTTTTTTTAATATAAATACTTTTTAAAATTTATTTTTATACAGTTTTTAAAGGTTATACTCTGTCGACTGAAAAAATAAAATAAAAACGCACAACCTGAAAGTTGAGAGTTATGTTTTTCCTTTTGTTTTTTGGCCGCACCACGAGGCTTGTGGGATCTTAGTTCCCCGACCAGGAATCAAAACCACGCCCTCAGCAATGAAAGCTGGAGTCTTAACCACTGGATCGCCAGGAATTCCTGAGAGTTATATTTTATTCAGCAGACATTCTTAGGACTTCAAGCCCATGAGATAGCATCTCAAATAACTCTGAGAGACTGCTCCAAAGAGAAAAGGGGAAGAGCCAGGATATATAGGAGTTTTTGCAACAGAACCAATGTAGTCAGAACCTCAAAAGATTACTTGATAATAAAAGAAAACCAGATATCTCAAGTTAAGAAATTTACCACTTTTCTATGTATGGGAAGATGCAAGAGTCTGGGCTCACTGAAACGGGGGTAATGTGATGGCTGATGGCTGTGAAATCCTTTGTTTACTGATATGACAGGCAATAATTTAGTTCTCAACTCCATTTAAAGTTATTACAAAATATTGGCTACATTCCCTGTGTTATACACTACATCCTTGTAGCCTGTCTTACGCCCAATAGTTTGTACCTCCCACTTCCCCCGCCCTGTACTGCCCCTCCCCCCTCCCCACTGGTAACCACTAGCTTGTTCTCTGTATCTGTGAGTCTGCTTCTTTTCTGTTATATTAACTAGTTTGTTGTATTTTTTAGATTCCACATATAAGTGATAGCATACAGTATTCATCTTTCTCTGACTTATTTCTTAGTATAATGCCCTCCAAGTCCATCCATGTTGCTGCAAATGGCAAAATTTTGTTCTTTTTTATGGCTCAGTAGTATCCCATTGTACATATATATCGTGTCTTCTTTATCCATTCATCTGTTGAAGGACACGTAGGTTGCTTCCATATCTTGGCAATAGTAAATAATGCTGCTGTGAACATTGGGGTGCGTGTATCTTTTCCAAGTAGTGTTTTTGTTTTTTTCCAATATATACACAGGAGTGGCATTGCTAGGTCATGAGGTAGTTCTATTTTTAATTTTTTGAGAAACCTCCATACTGTTCTTTACAGTGGCTGCACCAAATTACATTCCCACCACCCATCTGGACTGCCAGGGAATTCCCTGTGTTCTTTCTGATGCTATCCATTCTGACAGGTGTGAGGTGATAAATCAAGGTGATTTGATTTGCATTTCCCTGATGATTAGCAAATCAATTTATCGCTAATCACCAGGGAAATGTACTGCTTTTTCTTACTTGCAGTTTTGATACTGTCTGTTGAATTCTATATTAGGATGAATTCTGCTGCAAGTAGCAAGAGTCCTAATAGGGGTCAAAGCAATTAAGACATTTAATTATCTCATAAGATAAGCAGTCTGGAGGTTTGAGGATTCAGAGCCGGTCCAGTGGCTCAGTGGTGTCAGGACACTGTGTCACCCTGACCTGTACGTTTCTCTTAGCACCCCCCTCCCATTTTGGTTGCAGGGTGACTGCTACCACAGCCCCAAGTCTCCGCTTTTCACACCCTTACATAGGACAGGGTGGAGAGCAGGAAGGAAGGGGGTCGAAAGGGGAAAAGTTTGGAACAAGATAAAATGAGTTCATGCTGTGAAAATATCTTCATTTGTGTTGTTAAAAAAACAATTTACAACTCTATTCGTTTCCTGTAGCTGCTGTAACAAATTACCAAAAACTGGGTGGCTTAAAAGAGATCATTATTCTCTTACAGTTCTGGAAGCCAGAAGTCAAAAATTAGTACTACTGGGCTGAAATCAAGGTGTCAGCAGGGCCACAGTTTCTCTGGAGGCTCTAGGGAAAAATCCTTGCCATTCCTTGCCTCTTCCAGCTTCTGATGACTGCTGGCATTCCTTGGCTCACGGCCAATCGCTCCAACTTTCAAGGCCAGCATCTTTAAAACTCTCCCCGCTCTGTCTTCCCATCACCTTCTCCTTCTGTGTATTTGTGCCAAGTCTCCCTCTGTCTCCCTCTTATGAGGATACAGGTACTTGCATTTAGGGCCTAAGCAAGTAATCGAGGATAATCTCCCCATCTCAAGATCCTTAAATTCATCACATCTGAAAAGACCCTTTTTCCAAATATGGTAATACTTACAGGTTCTAGGGATTAGGAACTGATATCTTTGGCCTACTACAGTCACCAACTAAACCAAAAAGTTTTTGGTTTGTTAGTATAATTAACTGAGATGTCCTTGTAGGTGAAAAATGTGTTTATAATTAGAACCTAATTTATTGTATCATTTATTATTTTACTTATAAACAATGAAGTATTTTTGATGCAGCCTTAATGGATACTCTGAGTCTCTGATCTTTTTTTTTTTTTAATTAATTAATTTATTGGCTGCATTGGGTCTCCGTTGCTGTGTGCGAGTTTTCTCTAGTTGCGGTGAGAGGGGGCTACTCTTTGTTGCAGTGCGCAGGCTTCTCATTGCAGTGGCTTCTCTTGTTGTGGAGCACGAGCTCTAGGCGTGCAGGTTTCACTAGCTGTGGCACGCGGGCTCTAGAGCTCAGGCTCAGTAGTTGTGGCGCACGGACTTAGTTGCATCACGGCATGTGGGATCTTCCCAGACCGGGGCTCAAACCCGTGTTCCCTGCATTGGCAGGCGGATTCTTAATCACTGCGCCACCGGGGAAGTCCCTGAGTCTCTGATCTTTAAAGGGTTTGGGTCAGCCTGGCCTGGCCTGGCTCATCCTGAAGAATCCTCGGCAGCTCTGACACTATTTGTTGATGGATATTTCTGGGCTTGATCTTCCTGCTAATCCTCATTCCTCACACTTGGCTCTGAAAAATATAGGGCTATTTAAAAAAATCACATGTATCCCCAACGTTGAAGTTTCGCTTTTCCAAAGGACGTCTCTTCAGGATCTAAAGGCCATTTCAAGAAGAGGGCTAAACCTGCACTAGCCAAGATGGCAGCCACTGGCCACATGTGGCTACATACTGAACACTGGAAATGTGGCCCGTCCAAATTGAGATGTGCCGTAAGTGTACAATACACAATGTATTTCAAAGACTTAGTTGAAGGAAAAGAATGTAAAATATCTTAACAAGAATTTTTATATTGATAACATGAAGAAAGAATATTTTTTTAGAAACATTGGGTTAAATAAGATATATTGTTAAAGTTAATTTTACCTGTTTCTTTTTATTTTTTAAAGTGGATACCAGAAAAATTAAAAGCACATATGGGTTTCACACTATATTTCTATTGCAGCGTTCTGACTCTAAACCCAGGATTTTTTGGAACAAACATGGAACTGCCACCACGAATCCTTTTAAAAGACTATGTGCCCTGGGTGTCCAGAGGCCTGCTGATACCCTGCTCTGAGAATAGTGCCAGCAGTTTGGATTTGTGAATATATCAGAGTGGTATCAAAATGGTGCCCCTCTTTTCCTCCTTATAGTGTACTTTTTTAAATTATAAAAGAATTAGATGCTCATTGTTGAAAGTCTAATGATACAGAAAAGCATAAAAAAATTAACCCCCATCTCATCCCATTGAGGTATCCAATATTACTTTTCTTTGCTGAAAAAATGTATGCATATTATATTGAGGGTTTTTTCACCTACAGCTTAGAAAGATGTAATGTTATATAATTACATTTTTTCTCTCTTAAATTATGGTCACTCTTCCATGTCAATAGATTCTGACCTATTTTTATTTTTAGATGTTTTTTTTTGGCCTCGGGGCATGTGGGATCTTAGTTCCCTGACCACAGATGGAACCTGTGCCCCCTGCAGTGGTAGTGCAGAGTCTTAACCACTGGACCGCCAGGGAAGTCCCCTGACCTATTTTTAATAGCAACATAATATTCCATCATAAGTCAGTATTTCCTTATTTATAGACATTCAGGTTGCTTCCACTGCTTGCTACTACAAACAATGCAACAATAAATAAATTTATACCAACATCCTTATTGATGAGTTTTCTGTAGGCTAGATTTCCAAAGCAGGGTTACTATATTAAAGGCTCACTACATTTATTTATTTAATAATTATTTATTTGGCTGCGTTGGGTCTTCTTTGCTGTGCAGGCTTTCTCTAGTTATGGTGAGTGGGGCCTACTCTTTGTTGCGGTGCATGGGCTTCTCATTGTGCTGGCTTCTCTTGCTGTGGAGCACAGGCTCTAGGCGTGTGGGCTTCAGTAGCTGTGGCTCACGGGCTTAGTTGCTCCATGGCATGTGGGATCTTCCCAGACCAGGGATCGAACCCATCTCCCCTGCACTGGCAGGCGGATTCTTAACCACTGCACCACCAGGGAAATCCCAGCTCACTACATTTAAAGTTTTGATATTGGCAGAATACTTACCAAGAAGGATGTAGAGTTCACACTACATATGTAGTTCATAGATACAATCTGTAAGTGTAATTTCCTCACACCCTTACCACCAACAGATATAAATCTTCTGAATTTTTTGCACATCTGAGGGGCGAAAACATTCTCATTCTCTCAGGAAATTGCATTTCCCTGACGAGCAATGAAGTTTCTTGTTTATTGCCGATTTGTACTTCTTTTCCTATAAAATTACCAGTTAGCATCCTTGGCATATTTATCTCATCTTTTTTTCCTATCAATTTGTAGGAGTTCTTTGTACAGTATAGATATTAACTCTTTAGACTCACAAATTTGTATCTTCAGCCCAGACCTCTGCCCTGAACTCCAGACACATATCTAACTGTCCATTGGTATCTCCACTTGATGACTTAGAGGCATCTCAAACTTATTATGTCCAGGGAACTCCCTGGCAGTCCAGTGGTTAGGACTCCATGCTTTCACTTCTGTGGGCCTGGGTTTGATTCCTGGTCGGGGAGCTAAGATCCCACAGGCGGCGATGCATGGCCAAAAACAAAGACAAACAAAAAACCAAAAAAACAACTTATTATGTCCTGGTCATCCACAATGTTCCCTATCTCAATAAATGGCAACTCCATGTTTCCATTTACCTGGAGTCATCTTTGACTTTTCTCACAACTCACATCCGATCGCACATTCTGTTGGCTCTACCTTCAAACTACTATATCCAAATCTGAGCACTTCCCCTGAATTCTGCTGCAGCCATCCTGATCCATGTCACCATCATCTCTTTCCTGGATTTTTTTTTTGGCCGTGCTGCATAAGGGATCTTAGTTTCCCGACCAGGGACTGAACCCAAGCCTGCTGCAGGGAAGTGCGGAGTCCTAACCACTGGACCTCCAGGGTAGTCCCTCTCTCCTGGATTTTTGCCATAGTGATAACTGTTCTGAGCAAATGACTGTTTTCTCTTTGTTTTTATCCATTTCAATAGCAGCCAGAATGATACTTATAAAACTATGAAAGATAAGTCATATCAGATGAACCCCTCTGCTCTCTAGACTTCCGGTCTAAGAGTGAAAGCCAAAATTACTTCAATGGCCCACAAGGTTCTACACCTCCTCCCCATCCTTACGCTCTATTATTCACTCTGTTCCCCCCTCCAGCCATACTAGCTTGTGATTCCTTGAACAGACATGCTGCTGCCCCAGGACTTCCTGACATGTACTTTCACGCTGGAATTATTCCCCCCAGAGGATGGCTTGTCTGCTCCCTCAGTTACTGCAAGTCTTTATCACTACCTAGCAGGCTAAATGTTTTACTTGTTATTATCTGTCTCTCCCCACCATAATATAAACTCCAAGGTCGGGATTTTTGTCACTTTTTGTTTACTGCTTTATCCTTGGTCCTGTCCCACAGGGTAGGTTCTCAATAAAATTTGTAGCATGAACTTGTAAGCAAACATTTCCCTGAACTTGTCACATGTTCTTGTTTTTGACGTCTTCTGCCATGCAAAATCTTTTTATTTACATACGTACAACCGTCAGTTTTGAAGTTTTTCTTCTTTTATTTAAAGGCTCAATTTTTACCCTCTCAAGGACCGTTCTTTTGACTTAATTTCCTATTTTATTAAACTTTCTATTGTGGAAAATTTCAAACATACACAGACATATATATCTCATTCCTCGTTTGGAAAGTCCATAAAAGGGAGAGGCTCTTACTGATTTTTCAACGTCTCCAGCCTCTGCCAGGACCTCAGCAACCTCAGGGAATGCGTTTCCAAAGAATAAATTAATGGCACGAGGGTTTCTCCAGAGCAAATGCCTCTCAGGGTCCCCTCAGACCACAAGCGGCAGTCCTGGGAGTCGTTTGCTGAAGGAAGGCGTCTGTCCCGTTTTCTCCCGCCAGGCTGGGCCTTCCCGTGGACACTCGCTGCCACCTCTAGGCGCGTGTTCGGCCTAGGTTGCCAGAATGGGAGGGGCTCTGACTTCCGACTGAACAAAGTTTTTTCTTGGGGCCAGCCGATCCCGGCCCCACCCAGGCCAGAGGCCGCCTCACTGACTAGGCCTCTCTGCAGCCACTGCGCTCCTCGCACGCGGATCCCCCTCTCCAGCCCTTCTTCCCCCTCCCCCCGGCAGTGGCGGTTGGTCGCGCGCAGTCGTCCCTCTCCCACCCCCTCCGCTAACAAGCGGGCTCCAGGCCCTCTGGGATTGGCTGCGCCTGAGTGCATTTTCTCTCAGCCTCTCTGATTGGCTGCAGGGCACGCGGGATCTGGGCTCCGATTGGCTAGGTCAGAGCGCCTGCGCGGCGGGGTTCTCGGTCGCCAGCCATTCCTGGGGAGGACTGCCGGTGGGTCAGACGTTTCGCCTGTCGCTGGAGGAGAGGTCCAGGCTCTCCGGAAAGGCGGCTGCGGCGGCAAAATGAAGATATTCGTGGGAAACGTCGATGGGGCGGATACGACGCCGGAGGAGCTGGCAGCTCTCTTTGCGCCCTACGGCACGGTCATGAGCTGCGCCGTCATGAAACAGTTCGCCTTCGTGCACATGCGCGAGAACGCGGGCGCGCTGCGCGCCATCGAGGCCCTGCATGGCCACGAGCTGCGGCCGGGGCGCGCGCTCGTGGTGGAGATGTCGCGCCCACGGCCTCTTAACACTTGGAAGATATTCGTGGGCAATGTATCGGCTGCGTGCACGAGCCAGGAATTGCGCAGCCTCTTCGAGCGCCGCGGACGCGTCATCGAGTGTGACGTGGTGAAAGGTAACGTGGAGGCGGGCGCGGGCGCGCTCGGGGCACTCTGCTTGTTAGCCACGCCCCTTTCCCGGGGGTCGGTCACTGCGCGGTTGGCGGTGGGGGCTGGGAGAAGTCCGCGGGAGTGAGGCCGGAGGTGTTGGGGGCGCGTTGGGTAGAGCCACCCTCCTCCCGTGCGGTCCAGGCACCATTAACCAAATGGGAGGAAGCGGCTCTGGGTGGGTGCGGCGGCCACTGCGAGCCGAGCTACGGGGCCGGGGACGCGCCTGAGAGACTTGGGAGGGTACCGGGGGCGCGCCTTCCACTGGGCTCCTGGGCCTGGCACCGAACGGAATTGGGAAGTGACGGGCACAAGCCGGATCATGGAGCGGGGAAGATTTCGCCACTTCCCCACTTCCTCTTCAGAAGTCTGTCAGAGCAAGGGAAAAGGGAAAAGGTGGGGGCTGAATCCCACCCCCCCCCAAGGCCACCGTCGTGTTCCCTCTCGATGAATGCTCCCGAGCGGAAGGTAACGGGGCCCTTGGAAGTTTCTTGGGCTGGGATCTTTTAGTATTGTGTGGCGTGGGTCTATTGATGGGTATAGTTACTTGTGGGTACAGGAGGGGCCCCTTCCTAACCACTTTGGCCTTTCAGTATTGTTAGGTGGGTTAGGCGTGGCAATTCTGTGCTTTCCAACTCCCTCAAACTTTTTTTTTTTCCCTTTGGGATCGATTTTACATCTATAAACTGGAAACCCCGACTTTTCGCATGGGGACGAAGGCTTGTTTTATGAAACGGCCTCTTCTGAGCAGCTAACTCGTCAAGCCGGTGCCCTAGGGTGGTATCCTTTTAGAAACTTGGTGATTTTGCAAGGGGGCACACTCTGAGGGGGACCTGGGGACTTAATAGTCATCTTTGCTTGAGTAGTCTAATTGTCAGGGTAGATCCCTAGTTTGCCTTCGAGAAGAATATATCACTATAATTTAGGCCTGACCTCCTTTTTGGGACTTAGTTGACTTTTTTCATAGTCTGGGTTCTTATCCCTAAGCTCTTTTTCTTTTTTGTTGGCAAGATTTGGAGGTATAGCCCTTGTGTATGTGGCCAGTTTCTGTTCCACTTGGGAACAGATCAGAGTTAACTTTGCCTTGCTATCTTCAGGGATGCAACCTGGGAGTGAGTATCTGATCCCTTGATCCTGGTGTTGGATTCATAGCTGCTCATACCCTGTGTGAGAAGTTTTGAGGATAGTAAATACATTTGGGAGCAGGTGCTTATTCATTTCCACCAAGATACATCTTTTGGGTCATTCCTTATCCTCTCCGTAACTGGGGGAAGTGTGAGGGTTGCAGTCTCCACCACTAGGAGTAATTCCTTCTTCTGCATTAATACTGCATTTTGTTTTCCTCAACTCAGGCTATGCAAATTCATGACTATCGGAATCAGGCTTTCCTGCTGGGTGCTCTGATGAGGCAGGCTGTATGGTGCATGAATTTTTGCTTTTATTTAGAGTGAAAGAGTGGGAAGGGCATCAGATTGGGCCCCTGGCCAGGAAATGTATATGACTCATTATGAGAGTTCTGTGTTTGACCTATTACATTTTTTTGTGTGGTTCTCAGACAGGGTGGCTACTAGATTGGGAGTCTAGAAACTTGCATCTGAGGGGACAGTCTCTATGGAACTCATTGGTCAAGAAGCCTCCTTTGGGTTGGTAGAGAAAGCTAAAAATTTGCCTGAATTTGCTTGGGACTGACACCAAGTGACAGTGGGGGGGGTAGAGTGAAGTGTGTAACTGCATGTGGTTTTTAGAACTCTTGACTGTTTCTTTGTGAGAGTTCGAGTGAAAGTTTTGTGCATTTTGTCCCTTTGTGAACATTTGATTGGCAGAGATGCACTGATTTCCTTAGGGAGTGGTGGTTAGCTGTTGTTTGTAGTTATGCTGATATGTAAGAGAGTGCCTGATAATATTTTGAGGTAAGGGACTGTGGTAAAGATTTGAGGATCATATTCTCCACTGATGCCTTTCTAGTTGGAGTGAAGGAAAATGAAGTTTTTAAGTTGGGAATGTAGTAGAAGAGACTTGGCTCTGGCTCTATAAATAGCTTACTTATTTCTTGCTCTGGGAATGGGCACTTGATTGAGTCATCTTGTGTTGGTTGTCAGGTCTTTGAAAAGCACAGAAGCTTGGCATTGCACAGGACAGCCAGTTCCGTTTTATTTCACAGGGGGAATAACGTAGTTGCTTGGTTCCAGGAGCTTAGATGTGATTTGTAGAGTAAAAATTTCCATAGCAACAGCAGATTGTAACCACTCTCCACAGCTACATTCTGTTGGGTGTTCAAGGATGAAGTTTGAGAGTTGCTGACAGCTTTAGGAACCATTTAGATTCCATGAGAAGTCTGAAGGGCAGAATAGGAAACTGTTTCCTCTCCTTTGTTGTGGGTGGCCATTCTTTCCTCCTACATACAGCTCTGTAGTTTCAAATTAGAATTTTTTACTCTTCTGAGAATAGGAAAACTCATTTTTCTGGATTCTCTTAACTTTGGTACTGGAGGAATTGTGAAGTCACCAGACCATTAGGATAGCTCTGTAAATCATTGCCTGCTAGTCCCTTTAAATGCGATGGATTTCCTTCAGGGGACACCGTTTCCTTGAACTACCTATCCAGGCAGGTGGGTCCCTGGAGTTTTCTAGATCTTTGGTTTTTCTTTATTGTCCTAGGAGTAGTTAGGTTCCTGGGCATCTTTGGAAGGGCTGGGTCAGGGTTTAGCTGCTCACTGTGATAAGTGTTAGTTAGCCCTCATGTGATGGAGTCAGCTGGACAACCTATTCGCACTTCCCTCCAGTATCAGGCTTAGAAACTCTCTGATATAAATTGGATATAATTGTATCTGATGGCTTTCTTTTTATCAGCTATATAGCTTATCTGTGTGGTCAATTGAATTGTACACATGAAATCTCAATTTTCAAGTTTCACAAGTTGGTCTCTTAATAAAACCCAGCTAAGTAGGGAGTAGATAATGTGACATCCTATTGCTCTTGTAAACCCATTGAAAGTTTTTGTTGGGTGTTTTTTCCTAGCTTATTCCAGCCCTAGGAATTTGTGGATAGGTTAACCAGGAATATAGTATGGTTCCTTAATATTCCCTCATAGTGCCTGAAAGTTTTTTAATTCCCTTTAATCTGCCTACACTCTTGCTTTCTGCTTGCCATTGCATTCTCCTGGTGGTAGGGTCAGCTCAGCCTTTGCTTTTAAAGAGATCTGGGACCACCAGCATTGATTTTTAGCTCACTGTACCCAAACTGGAGGTGAGAGATGAGAGGACAGTTTTGGTGCCCTGTGGCTAGGCCGAAAGGAACGCTTTTCGCCTTTCGCAATTGGAAGAATCAGGTTCTGGCCATAGGGGTGTAAAGACAGTTGTGATAGTTCATTTTGTTCCTTTATCATCTCTGGCTAGTTCCAAATTTGCATTTACAGGTGACATTGTATCTCTTGTGTTTTATTAGAGATGAAAGATCATATCTGTAGGGAACTAAGCCTGTGGTTATTCCTAGGCTTGAATAATTATCATGATTTTTATCATTATATAGCTGTTTATACTTTACAAGGCTTTTTTTTTTTTTTTTGGTGGTACGCGGGCCTCTCACTGTTGTGGCCTCTCCCGTTGCGGAGCACAGGCTCTGGACGCGCAGGCTCAGCGGCCATGGCTCACCGGCCCAGCCGCTCCGCGGCATGTGGGATCTTCCCGGACCGGGGCACGAACCCGTGTCCCCTGCATCAGCAGGCGGACTCACAACCACTGCGCCACCAGGGAAGCCCTACAAGGCATTTTTGTCATCTCATTTGAATCTTCTAACTCTGAGGTGGGTAGGACAGATTGTCAGATGGAGAAATAAATTGTAAGTTCCATAAGAACTTACAGCAAGTCAGTGAACTGGATCTTCAGCTGAGGCATTTTAGTGCCTAGCCCCAGGATTCCTTTTGCTATACCACACTTCTGACTTCTACCTGTTGATTATTTTTATTCTTATTTGTATGAGAGTCACGTTGGTGGCTTACATCCAGGAAAATGGCTTGCTTTATAGGAACAGCTAGAGAGGGCATCCCAGTATGAAAGTTTCTAGAAATTAGGACACTTGTTTAGAGGCCATTTAAAAGGATTTCTTATCAAGAATGGAACCTTAGTAATTTCATCTAGGTAATTCATTTCCTAAAGTGATGTGAGAGAGATGGGGTCCTGGTGCTTGGACTTTAAAAGTAGCCACAGGTCCAGATGGGGTTAAGTGCATGGCCTTACTTACCACCAGCATGACCTTTTTCATTGTTCTTCAGATTCTGCTTGCACCATCGTGGTTTGTGAGTTTGGATGTGAACAAGAATTTCTTCCTATTACTTCCTTTCCTAAAGTTTTCTTGTTCTATATGGTAGATGAGTAGGACTTTGAGATCAACATCCTGTCTTAGAGGTTTTCCTACCACAGCTCATTTAGAACTGAATGAGGACCTGAGGGGTAACCTGCTTAGCAGAGCCTGCTAGTTGCGGTAATTGCAGCTTCTTGCTGTGAAGCTGAGAAACCAAATCTTTTCTGTGAACAGAAGCCCAAGGGGTAAGGAATACTTCTGTCTCTTGATGAGTAACCTCTGATGTAATGTAGACTGGGGGGGGGGGGGTGTGTGTGTGTGTGTGTGTGTGTGTGTGTGTATGTGCGCGCGCGCCTTGGGCCTGAACTCAGCCAGGAGGCTCAGTTTCCATTCTCACATCTTATTGGCTTACGTGGGGTCCAGCTTTTCCCCTTCTAAGCTTAAATGTCTAGTCTTAATACACAATCCTGCCTTACACATTGACTTCTCAGGGGTAGACTGGTGTAGTGAAGAGGCATGGAGAGCTGGGATTCTGTTTCTGGGTCTGACACATGGTTTTGTCGCAAGCCGTATAAATTCTCTGAGTGTGTTTGCCCACCTGTAAAATGGGGATAATGATCCTTTGCTCTGCCTGCCTCCTGGGATTGTTGTGAGGCCCAAATGAGGTCCTGTGCATGGAAGTGCTTTGAAAACCGGGAAGTACCGTGGGAAAAGGGGAGGTCGTACTGGAGGAATTTCATGGACTGTGCATTGCAGTGTAGCTCTCCTGCCTTAATTGGACCCTGGGCTGAGACATGGGTCATTCCAAGACATAAGTGGTCATTTTCAGTGTTTGAGAGTTAAGCCTCAAAGGTGAACAGTAGTGTTTGGTAATCTTGGGATAGACAATACTGAATAATTGAGTGATCCAGGAATGCTTTCTGCTTTTTGTCTGCTCGTTTATACTTACAGGAGATGTGAAGATTTTTATCCTGTGTTGCTGTTCATCTTTGCTCTTTCTTCTCTCACCAGGAAGTTGGGTGAGGTGGCAGGGGGAATGGGGAGAATGGGAAGAAAGCCATAGACAAAGCTGCCTGCTTGGGACAGTCAGAAGCTTTGTTATATGGGAGCTACATTTTATGACCTACTCCTGGAGAGGAGGGTTTGGAGGCCTGGAGGTAGCTGGCAACAGCTGGGTGCTGTTGGTGTGTCCAGTTTGGGACCCATCAGGTAGCATGCCCTGCCCCCCTAATTGCTAACCCTCTGTCTGCTGCTTTATCAGACTACGCGTTTGTTCACATGGAGAAGGAAGCAGATGCCAAAGCCGCCATCGCGCAGCTCAACGGCAAAGAAGTGAAGGGCAAGCGCATCAACGTGGAACTCTCAACCAAGGGTCAGAAGAAGGGGCCTGGCCTGGCTATCCAGTCTGGGGACAAGACCAAGAAACCAGGGGCTGGGGATACGGCATTCCCCGGAACTGGTGGCTTCTCTGCCACCTTCGACTACCAGCAGGCTTTTGGCAACAGCACTGGTGGCTTTGATGGGCAAGCCCGTCAGCCCACACCACCCTTCTTTGGTCGCGACCGCAGCCCCCTGCGCCGTTCACCTCCCCGAGCCTCGTATGTGGCTCCTCTGACGGCCCAGCCAGCCACCTACCGGGCCCAGCCCTCAGTGTCACTGGGCGCTGCCTACAGGGCCCAGCCGTCTGCCTCTTTGGGTGTCGGTTATCGGACTCAGCCCATGACAGCCCAGGCAGCCTCTTACCGCGCTCAGCCCTCTGTTTCCCTTGGGGCCCCATACAGGGGCCAGCTGGCTAGCCCTAGCTCCCAGTCTGCCGCAGCTTCCTCGCTTGGTCCATATGGTGGAGCCCAGCCCTCGGCCTCGGCCCTCTCCTCCTATGGGGGTCAGCCAGCTGCGGCTTCTTCGCTCAACTCCTATGGGGCTCAGGGCTCCTCCCTTGCCTCCTATGGTAACCAGCCATCCTCTTATGGGGCGCAGGCTGCCTCTTCCTATGGGGTTCGTGCGGCTGCCTCCTCCTACAACACCCAGGGAGCAGCTTCCTCCCTAGGCTCCTATGGGGCCCAGGCAGCCTCCTATGGGGCCCAGTCTGCAGCCTCTTCACTAGCTTATGGGGCCCAGGCAGCTTCTTACAGTGCCCAGCCTTCGGCCTCTTATAATGCCCAGTCTGCCCCATACGCCGCACAACAGGCTGCTTCCTATTCTTCCCAACCTGCTGCCTATGTGGCACAGCCAGCTACAGCTGCTGCTTACGCTGGCCAGCCAGCTGCGTATGCTGCACAAGCCACTACCCCAATGGCTGGCTCCTATGGGGCCCAGCCAGTTGTTCAGACCCAGCTGAATAGTTACGGAGCTCAAGCATCAATGGGCCTGTCAGGCTCGTATGGGGCTCAGTCAGCTGCTGCGGCCACTGGCTCCTATGGTGCTGCAGCTGCCTACGGGGCCCAACCTTCTGCCACCCTGGCAGCTCCTTACCGCACTCAATCGTCAGCCTCATTGGCTGCTTCCTATGCTGCACAGCAGCATCCTCAGGCTGCTGCCTCCTACCGTGGCCAGCCGGGCAATGCCTACGATGGGGCAGGTCAGCCGTCTGCAGCCTACCTGTCCATGTCCCAGGGGGCCGTTGCCAACGCCAACAGCACCCCGCCGCCCTATGAGCGTACGCGCCTCTCCCCACCCCGGGCCAGCTACGACGATCCGTACAAAAAGGCTGTCGCCATGTCGAAAAGGTACTGTATGCCCCCCCGCCTCTGCCCCCAGCTGGGGCTCAGGGCAAGGGGCTGAGGTTGGCATGGGAGGGAAACTGGAGCCATCGGCCCCTCCCTTGGTCTTCTCTACTCCTGTGGGATGTCCAGAAGCTGAGGGGGGTGATGTCTGTGAACTTTCCTGGTCACGAGGGTTCAGGTGGAGCATAGTGCTCAGACTGGGGTGGTACCAGCTAGTCAGGCTGGGAAAAGTGTCACCTGTCAAGGCTAGCCCAAGTGCTATTGGAGCTACTGCCTGCAAGATTGTGGCCCATAGTCTTTCCCACTGTCTGAAGGATCCTTAAGCCTGTTACGTGGTTGTCCTGGCCTCTGGTGGGGGTGGGTTTGAAAGAGTAGTCCCTTTGGCAGTCACTGGCTGCAGGCAGGGTGTATGTGGTGCGTCCACTCTTTGGGAAGTTGGGGACCTTGCTTTCGTCCGCCGTTCTGTTGGTAAACAACCAAGGTCTTTCTCTGCAGGGCCCAAGGGTGGGGATAGTTTGTCTGTGGTTTGGGAATGCAGACCAGAATCCACCTTGGCCAGTTCAGAAGGGAGGTCTTCAGTGGTGGGCTTGGTTTCCCACTGAGTTGGACCAGGCTTGAATTCTTGCCCTGGATAGGGTGTTGAGCCTTCTGACAAAATCTTGTTTGTTGGAGACCAATCTGATTACACCCTCCCTATCCCCATTGGCATCTCCCCCGTGCCCACCTGGAGCCCTCCCCTCAATTGTCTCATTCACCAACTGTCTTCTTCTCTCGACTAGGTATGGTTCCGACCGGCGTTTAGCCGAGCTCTCTGATTACCGCCGTTTATCAGAGTCGCAGCTTTCGTTCCGCCGCTCGCCGACAAAGTCCTCGCTGGATTACCGTCGCCTGCCCGATGCCCATTCCGATTACGCACGCTATTCGGGCTCCTATAATGATTACCTGCGGGCAGCTCAGATGCACTCTGGCTACCAGCGCCGCATGTAGGGCCATCCTGGGACAGGGCTCCACAGGGAGGGAAGGAGAGGAGAGGTGGGGTAGGGTGCAGACCCAGGTTGTAACCACTGGCCCATACCTCTCCTGTTTGCGGTTTTTCATCCCCTCTACCATGTGGGCCTTCCCCAGGAGACGATCCTTTTGAGTGTTCGGCAGTAACCTACTTTATTCCTTCGCCTCAGCAGCAAATCTTGCTACTGGCTCTAGATCTGCGGTTCCCCTCTCCCCTGCCTCCCATCTCCCCAGGATGGGAATTTCTTTTATGTTTTTATTTTTTTCCTGGCTCCCTTTTATTTTTGTGCGCGATATTTAAGGTCGTCTGGATGGGGAAGCAACCTGCAGCTGAGGTCGGCGGCGCCTTTTTCTTTTTAGATGTGAGGGAGGCCAGGAAAGGGTTAGCTTAACCATTTCCTATGCGCCAAGCTGTGCCAGTTGTCCAGGGGGCCCTGACTTTGTCCCTCTGTAGACTGTGTTGAGACTGAGTTCCTGTTGGGACAGTTGGTTGGTATATGTCCAGATCCCTCCTGACCCCTGATGTTCTAGCTGATGCTGTGCGGCACAGTCCACTTCCCCATCTCCCCAAGTAGGTGGTGTTAGAAAACCTTAATTTTTTTTTCCCTTTTGTATGGACTACAAATAAAACTTGGGGCGATTTGCAGTTTGGAAACCTGGTTGTCATTGTCTTGATTGCACTCAGTTTCAGAGAAGCCAGTTTGACATCCAGGAAGACATGACAACTAAAGGCAGGGTGGCCAGAGAACCCAGGGCAGATGAGGAAAGGGGTTTGAATGTAGGAATTAGAATGATTTCCCTGCTGCCAGAGGGATTTAACCCATCGTCGTTCTGCTAGTCTGCCATCTTTAGGACTGGAGAGTCTGGCCCAAGTTGCTTCAGCTTGAGTTAATCACACCAAAGCGCAGTAACTTTACTGCCCATTTTCCTCGCCTGTGCTTGGCTATTTTCCTTGACTTGTCTCCAGTTCAGGAAAATCCTGAGCTCCAGCAGGGTGGTTCTGGGGTTTGGCTTCTCAAGTGAGAAGTGGGGAATGGGTGGCTTTGGTGCTTATGAGGCTAGTAGGTCCTTCAGGCAGTGGGCTCCAGTAAGTACTGGGGCTGGGACAGCTACTGGGAAGGAGCCAGTAGTTGGGGTGGGGGGGTCATGTCACTGTCTGGTAATGCCCTGTGGTTGGGACAGTTGGAAGCTGGTATGGGGGATTCTGGCTATAGACCTGGTATTTCGCACGTCGAACATCAGCACAGAGTGTCCTTCCTGCGTCCTGCCAACCCCTGTCATAGTCACCTGAGACTCAAATTGCCTATCTTCACTTGTTAGGGTTTCCAGATGTTTTCTTGTTGGGTTTATATTTGAAGGTGTTATGATAGACTCTGGGAAGGGGGTGAGGTGCAAGCATAACCAAATAGGGAAGCTGGGATAGGCTGAGGAATTGATTGTTTATACTTTCATTCTGGGACTAGGGGTTCAGAGGACCTGGGCACAAAATAAGACAATTCCAGCCATGGACAAGACAGAGGCTTGGGCTTTATGATGGGTGAATGAAAGACTGGTTGGGTAGGGTGGTGACAGGAAACTGACTGACATTCCTTTGGGAAAGGGGGCTTTATAAATTTGATTTGGGAGTCTGTTGGGGCAGGGTGATTTTGGGGTGTGTGTGTATCAGTCAAATGGACTTCAGGTGGGTTCTCTTCTGCTTCCTTCACTGGTTTCTTGTGAACTTCCCTGTGACAGAGTAGTTTGCCCCAGGTGTTCTCTTCCCTCTGCCCACTGGGCAAAAGCATATGGTTTTTGTTTAACTGTGAGCTCCTATTTGTGGATGCAAACTGGGGGTAATCTCAGGGGTACTGAGGCCATAGTGCTCTTCCTTGCTTTTCTTTCTTCTCACTTCTTTGCCTTCAGGTGCTTTGCTGCTCCTTTTCATTTGTTTGCAGGACTGTGAGGAGGGCGAATTTGATAGGTTTTTTGTCACTTTTCTGCAGTGAGGGTGGGGTAATCTCAGGGCCAAGCTAACAGGCTTAGCTCTGGTTATTTCCCTGGAAAATCAAGGGTTGGTTAATTGTAGTGCTGTGATTGTGGCCTGCGTATTTGTAATTACTTCTTTGTCAGTGGCTTTCTGTCATCTTTCTCTCCAGTGAGGGTTCTGCCACTGTCCCAATCCCATGGTTCCTATGAAACCATTAGGACATGGTTCCTAATGTGCTCTCGGGGCCAGTGCTGATATTTCTTTATTGCAGCCCAAGTTCTTCAGACTGACCTGGCCTAGATGATCACTCTGCTTATTATCTTTAGGTCCTGATGCCCTTGTTGCCTCCGCTGCCAGGCTTCTCATTTAAGCTAGAAGGAGCTAAAGCTAAATCATTTGTCATTTTCCTCTTTCTTGCAGATTGTTTTAAAATTCCCTCCCTCTGTAAATTATGCCACCTGTGTTAATCCTATAGCCCATTCTTCATACTTTGCTTTTTGTGGATTTCTGATTTCCAGGGTCCTATAACTCGGAGACGGTTGGGTTGAGTGAATGGGAGGATAGACATTTAATGTGTGCTTTGGGAGAGGTGGGTGGGAATATGCGCTCCCAGTGTCCTTCAGATCTTTGCTCTTCTGATCTATCACCTCTATAACTTGACCTTCATTGGAGAAGCTTTAGATGGTTTATTCCTGGAACAAGACTATGTAAAGGCTTCTCCCCTCTACAGCCTCTTCTCTCCTGCGGTTTGGACCTTGTTTCAGATTCTGTCTGGGGTAGGCCTGGGGCCCCATCCCTTGTGCTGGAGGTAACGGGACTATCACTGAGTGGTCAGCCTCCATGGGTAGGCTGCCTTTGTAGTCATGCCCATCAGTTAAGCTCTGCCAAAGTCTGTGCGCAGACTGTTGGTTCTGCAGTCATTTTGTCCTATCAAGTCAAGTAAGTTGACTATAATGTGGGATGACTAAGGTCATAATGAAACTTAATTTCCTAGATTTATGGACTAGTATGTAATGTAATAGGAGTTTGGGTGATAAAGAAGATAAGGTGGATATGATAGGTGGAAAATTCTTATTCACCTAAATTCTATAGGAACCTTTAAAAAGATCATAAAGGGTAGAATCTAGTTTTCCAGGAAGAAAAAGTTATTAATAAATGATTTCAAGTCTAGCTGTAAATCATTAGAAATATTGTGTGTCTGTAGTGCTGGAAATAGTGTTCAGGTAGCTGAGCCCTTGGGCTGACCTTGGGAAATCGATAGTGGGGGTGGGTGCAGGACCTACCTCGATGAACTAGTTACAGTTAATAAGCAATGCTAGGGAAGTGACAGGTAAGGAAGGAGAGGATGGGGCAGCCCCACTAGAGAAAACTGTGGAGATGGGATTTGTTTGATTTGAAAACTGACTTGGCACAGAGAGAATTACTGAGGGTGCTGGCTCTAAAATCAGGCTTCCCGAGTTTGAATCCCGGTTCTGCCACTCATCTGGGTGATCTTGGACATGTCAGGAATTCTACCTAAGTTTTTTCATCGGTAAGATAGGGAAAATAGTTAACACCTATTTAACACATGCTAAGCATTGTTAAAAGTGCTTTTCATATATTTTATTTTACCTTCATTGCAACTCAAATGTATTAGGTACTTTTTTTTTTTTTTTTTTTTGCGGTACGCGGGCCTCTCACTGTTGTGGCCTCTCCCGTTGTGGAGCACAGGCTCTGGACGCGCAGGCTCAGCGGCCGTGGCTCACGGGCCTAGCTGCTCCGCGGCATGTGGGATCTTCCCGGACCGGGGCACGAACCCGTGTCCCCTGCATCGGCAGGCGGACTCTCAACCACTGCGCCACCAGGGAAGCCTGTATTAGGTACTTTTAAACCTATTTTGGAAATTGAGGCTAGGTTAAGTAACTTCTGAAGATCACATGGCTAGAAAGTAGAGGATCAAGGAATTGAACCAGCCATTTTGAACCATCCAGGACTGTTGGAGCAAATAACATGTAGCAAGTGTAGAGCCTCATATATAGTCACTGCTCATTAAATGCTAGCCATCTCAGAAATAAGAAGTTAGAACATTCTGGGGAGATTGGGACTGCGTAGGGTAGCACACAGCTGAGCAAAGGACTTTGGGTGTAGGTGTGAGTACAGCACGTATGAGTAACAGTGAAGAAGGGGGATTTCTGTAATGAGTGGTACCTAGGTGTGATGTAGGCCACTGGACCATACCAATTTTGGCCACCACCAGTGTCAGACAATACCGTTGTGTCCTGAGGGTCAGATTCCCCTAGGTATGGAGAAGAAAGGTATGGAGTAGGGGCCCTGCACAGACATTAAGGGGAGGCTTAGAGTGTGTAGTTGGCAGTGGGATTGGAGGCTTAGGAAGCTTGCTGACTGGCCTAGTGGCTCCCTCTGAACATCCCTGGAGATTACTGGTTTTTAATTTGAGCCCTTATTATACCAGTAACTCATTTCTGGATTAGGAGCCAGAGTTATTAGGTATATAAGTTGTATACATTCCTAAGACTGTGAAAGGGTTTGAAACAAATACATTGCTTATTCACATTTGAGTGGTCTACACTGACAACAGTGTTTCCCCCTGAATTTGGATTTGTTCCTCATTTCCCTTTCAAGAGTCCAGGCTCCAGCCTCTTTCATCTCTTCAAGATGTGGAGCCAGAACATACTTAAGCTTGGCTCTGACAGAAAGGCTAGATGACTTTGGACAAGTTGCTTTATCTTTTAATTTAAAGGCTTGGTAACCTGATCAGAAGAATCACCAAAGTGGCCGTTTTCAGTGTTCCAGACAAAGTGCTTTTAAAACATCCGATTCTCTGTAGTTGGTGTGGTAAACCAGATATCCTTAATTTAAAAACCTTTAATTTTTAAGTATTTTGGTAAAATACAGTTGGGTAAATGAACATCAGTATGGAGACACTGGAGCTACAAATCTCCCTACCTAAAGCTTCATTTTGCAGCATTTGTCAAACGTAATCCTGGTGATCAGAAGCTGTAGCATAAGTTACCCCTGGCTTTTGGGCTTTTTATGTTTGAGGGAGACTGGAAAGTATACTAGGTGATAAGAGCAAAAGGGCTTGTTTTTAGTACTAAGTGTCCATGTTCTTAAGCTGATACTGACTGCAAATCCAAAGTCATTTCTCTCCTCTTGGTTATCAAGATTTTAACTCATGCTTTATCTGTTTGTTAAGTTAGTCAACAAATATTTGAGTGCTTACCACGTGCCAGGGGCAGTTTTAACACAGGGTAATAGTAGACAACAAGAAAAGGTCCTTGCCCCTGTAGAACAAGTATTTGCTGGGGGCAGGGGGTGGGAGGGAGTAAGAAAATGAACGAATAGGATTTCAAGTGGTGGTAAGTATTTGGAAAAACAACATGGAGTCATGGGATAGAGTTCCAAGGTGTAGTGTTGGAGTGGGGGGCTGTGTTTAGATGGGGTGGCCAGCGAAGGACCTGGAGAAAGAACATTTCAGTCTGAATGAGCTTGGGACAAAGGGGCCAGTGTGCTGGAGCATAGTTGGGGTGGGGTGTGTTAGGGATGGGGGTGGGAGAATTGTTACAGAGGTTGGGGGATTCTGGCAACAACCAGATTGGGTAGTGTGAATTGAAACTTTTCCAGTTGCCGTGGGTTTTAATTTAAAAAGCAGGGGAATGATTTAATGTGGTTTACTCAGTTGGATGAGCTTGCAAAATGAAACAAATATAACTGGACCTAGAGGGCTTTCAGAAGGTAAACCAAGAATAATTAGATCAGGGGGTGGGTGTGGGTGGTGGTCTGCAAACTGGCCTGAACTGTGATCCCGAGAAGATTTCTATTCCCAGTTTTTCCCCTTTGGACTTGGAGAGATTCCTAGTTTCATAGAGTAAGCTGATCTCATATGCTTTGGTATTTTGGAAGAAAGTTTTATCTCCAAGGCTATTAGGACAAAAATTTTGGAAGATCAAACGAAGGAGCTGAAAGGATTTCTATACCAGATGTGTTTCCAAACCTGCGCACATGGAGTTGTGACCACCTCCCGATGCAGGGCCCCTCCAGAGGGCACACTTGCAGCTAACATGCAGTTGGTTTTCTTCATCACTGATCCTTTGGCCTTTATTCAGAGCCGCAGTGTCAGCATCAGGATCCACAATGAAAACGGACCAAGATTAGTGACCACTACATTTGTAAATGTGACATTTTTAGATTCCTGCCTTTTCCCACCCTAGAATAAATTATTGACCAATTCCCCACCGTTTGATTTCTGAGTCACGTCAGGTTTTAAAATCTATTTCCATAACTTTGACTTCACCTTTCTCTTTATGATCCCCACCCCTTTTGGGGGGGCTGCTTTGAACGGTAGTGTGTTCTGCTTTTGTCATCTTCACTTCCTGATGATCGCTTTCCTCACTGCTTTTATCATGTTTTAAGTTCTTCCATCCCCCTTTTTAAACTCCCTCTTCAAAAGCTGCCTTCCTTGTTCAGTGAATTATGGGATTATGTGAAGAAGCCAAAGGATGATAAAAAAAATGTGATGAGGGAAGCCGGACCCTCTGGAGAATGCTGTTTTGATTGTATTTTGCTTATAGCTGGTTGTGACTTAGGCTCTTCCCTGTAAGGTCGGTTCTAGGAGTTTAAACCTACAGCTCTGGCTGATGGCGCCCAATAAAATAAAACAAAAAACTTTGCTGCTCTAGTTTTTTCTCAGGGCGGGGTGGGGGTGTATGCGCAATCTCCACGGTCACACAGAGAAGCCTTTTCTTCATCTTGGACCCCGGGAGGCTGGTTCCTCCAAGGAACTTGTCTCTTCGGCGCCTCCTGAGAAATGCAGCCCTCAACCGAGCCGACGTCGGGGCCTTTATACCCTAATTGAAGCTGAGCCCATTAACTGTTTTCAGAGTTCCTTTCACCACCTATGAAAGTAGTTTCAATGTGGGGGTAGCTCCGAGACTCCCAGGGCGCCAGTGCGGATTCTTGGCCAAAGGAGGAGGTTGGTTTCTTCAGGTGGGAAGCTTTGCTATTTTTCTTACCTGGCTTCTGGGTCTGCGTAAGCTACCGCCCGCAGCACCCTGGCTGCGAGGGGGATGGCGTTTGGGAGATTAGAGGGAGAAGTGTGGAGTAGAAGGCAAAATGGAGCGCACGTGGAGTGGCGAAATGTGGAAGCTTAACAAAGTTGGCGCCATGAAGCTGAAGACCGCCACACCGGATCCCTAGCTCGCTCCGCCTAATGGCGGGCGGAACCCCGCCAGCGAAGCGCACGTTGGTAGTTCCTCCCTCACGCCGACCTTCCATCCAATCAGTGACCTCGGTTTGTCGAGAGAGGTGCTCATTGGCTTTCGTATAAACTCTTTGGGGTTACTGACGTTTCCACCTCTTCCAGGCCTCAGGTAATTGGCGTTCGTGGTAACCAATCAGGAAGAGGATCTACGGGAACGCCTGCCTTTTATTTTATTGAATGGCCAATCCGGTGGTAGGTTCACCTCCCCCTCTCTACCCAGAGTCACTGCTGCAGCCGCCGCCATTTTAGCGTTTTGTCAGAAGCGTCCGCGCCGCGAGGAAGAGCCCCTGCTGCTTTTCGTGCGGGTGAGAGACTCCGAGCCCCTTCACTGTCTTTTTTCTGCCCTGTTAAATCTCACGACTTGGGCTTTAGGGGTATCCTAGGGTGGTCCTGGCCTCCGCATCCGTCACTGAGAGCCGACCTCGGTGCTCGGCGTTGCGCGGTAAGCCTCAAGCAGCCCTTCCCCCACGACCTCCGCCGAGAATACCTTGCTTTTTCCCCACCTTGCCCTCTATCCGACTTTGCTCGGCTTACTGCCTCGAGGCTTTTACCGAGATAACCGCTTTTCCGTTAGACTTAGGAATTACAACCCCGTGTCGAGAATTTTTGAAGCCCCGAGACACTGTCGTCTGGCCGTTGAGGCTCAAGGCCCCTTCTCTGGCCATGCATTTCTCCAATTCTCCAGGAGCTCGTAGGACGGCACCCCGAGAGAGGCGTTCCCCGCTCCAGCACTTCCTGTACTCTCCGAACGCCTCGCTATCCAGCTTAAGTCACGGGTTCACTGCTTCCAAAGGAAACCCTAAAACGTAGCTATTATAAGGTCCTTTTTTCAGGAAATGGCTAATTCGGTTACGAGAGGAAGAGCCAGTTCATAATTTCAGTCAGTCCAGCCAGCCAAGTAGTTAGACCTTTGTTTTCTGACTGTCTCTTTTTGTTTTTGGCGGCGGAGCCGCCGCGTGGCTTGCGGGATATTAGTTCCCCGACCAGGGATTGAACCCGGGCCCTCAGCAGTGAAAGCGTGGAGTCCTAACCGGACCTCCAGGGAATTTGTTGTCTATTTAGTAGGTAGAAAGCCCAGTACCCCCAGGGCTGCATTTATGCCCCGCTTTCATTTGCGTTTCCGTTTGAAACTATTCAGCTCTTACCAAACCCTTTGTCTGTGTCTGCTAAGGATCTGTGTCACAGATGCTTTCTCCTTTCTGTAGGTTCTATAGCTGGAATTGTAGCGGGCCTCCTTATTCCCACTTCCCTTTGATTATTATCTGGGGGTGTGCGTGTGAGTGTGGGGCGTCTGAGAGGGGGGAAAACTGGAAATATTTGCCAGACCCAAAGGAGATGGCAGTATTGATTTTTTTTTTTTTTTTTTTTAACTGACATGGGCGTGAGGTCTTTTGTTAGAAATTTCATTTTTTCTCGCCCAGGCTGTGTCCGAGATGGTGAAGCTGTTCATTGGAAACCTGCCCCGGGAGGCCACAGAGCAGGAGATCCGCTCACTCTTCGAGCAGTATGGGAAGGTGCTGGAGTGTGACATCATTAAGAACTACGGCTTTGTGCACATAGAGGACAAGACAGCGGCCGAGGATGCCATACGCAACCTGCACCACTACAAGCTGCACGGGGTGAACATCAACGTGGAAGCCAGCAAGAATAAGAGCAAAACATCCACAAAGTTGCATGTAGGCAACATCAGTCCTACTTGTACCAACAAGGAGCTTCGGGCCAAGTTTGAGGAGTATGGTCCGGTCATTGAATGTGACATCGTGAAAGATTATGCCTTTGTACACATGGAGCGGGCAGAGGATGCAGTGGAGGCCATCAGGGGCCTTGACAACACAGAGTTTCAAGGTGAACCACCCTCTTTGGGAAGAGGGCTGAACACAAGGTTTTGTGTAGAAAATAGGCTGGATAGGAGGGGTCTGGGATAGAGATAGAGATACAGCTGTTGGTTGGCTGATTGTGAGGATTAAGTGTGGGTGATGGGCTTAAATGGAGAATGCATGGGATTTAGAGGCTTTACCTTAGGCAAATCAAGTTTGGGAGAAGAACCACTTGGCATTAGTTTGGAACCCCTAGGCTTTTTTGCCTATTAGTGCAGAAATCCCTTCCTCTGAAGATTTATTCAGTTGTTTTGTCTTTTTTGCGGGGTGGGGGGGGTAGTAGAGCACCTAACAGTGTTTCACTCTGAAATTTATTGCCTCAGCACCCCATGTGTTATTTTGTATGTGGAAGGACCTGGCAAAAGCTGGCTTAAGCCACATGTTTAGGAGCAAAATATCTGTGAAGCTCCCCCACCTCATCCCAATTCATGGCTTCTCAGTAAATATAATTTGTCGTTAAACGAGTCTTGAGAGAACTAGTGTCTTTAAATTGTTATAGCTCTTACAGCTTTTCTGTTACGCTTGCACCAAAGAGGTTCGGTTTGGAGGACGAGGACACTCTAGAACTGAAGGCTAATTTCAGGAGTTTCTGAGGAGAAGGTATTGGGATTTGGGGGGCGATAATGGCAAAGCCGTTTCACTGGTTTGAGGAGTGAGCTGTAACATCCTTGGTGAGTAGAGCACTTAGATGGGTGTTAACCTTGGAGCCTTGACTAGATTAATAGTGTGCCTGGAAGGCAGCATGAGTGATGCTGTGGATAGACATTTTGTTTTCTTGGTTTAAGGTCTAAGCTCCTGTGGCAAGGGTGGCAGTTGTGAAGGGGGTGGTAACCATGGTGAGTTGCTAACTCTACTCTTCGTGCACCCACTTTGGGTTCCCAGTGTCAAAGCCAGAAAAGAGCCTTTCCCCTTCAGTGTAACTACTTCTAAATTATGGAGTATTCCCACAACTCCTTGTTAACATTTTTAATCTATATTCCAACTTTTTTCAGCCCGAACAAGGTAGTAGCTGCTGCTTCTCCTGAGCGTTCCTCTTGTTAAGAGTCATTTCGGCTATCTTTGATGTTTACTTAAATTGGACCTTCTTAGACCTGGAAGTCTGATCATCATTTCTCCCAAGTTAATGGTGCCCTGTGTTATGGGTATTGCTGTGCATTATTAAAGAAAAATGTCACAGGTCTCTCAGGTCTGGTTTTCCATTTTTAATTGGTAAGTTGAGAATTATTTTGTGTCAACAACTTAATTGGGAGCAAAGGCTGCTCTGGTGGAGGGTTTATGATACCTAATTTTTGGATACTCTTCTACACTTTAACCAAGTCATAGAAGAGGTGGTGGTGTCTCCTTGTTAACACATGTAAGGGAAGGGTATTGTGAACTGATACAGGACACATCATACTTAGAGCATAACTCTTGGTATCTGAAGTCTAGGCTCTCTGAGGTTTAGTTGTTTTTGCTCTGTTTTCCTTACTGTTAGTCATTCTCTTTAGCATTGTCTAGTACAGTTCTATATGTATATAGAGTAGCAGTATTTATTATGATGGTCTTTTTCCCTTTCAGTTTCTCAGTGTTGGGTATATTCTTTTTATTGTTTGCCCATTTAAGGAACATCCATTTTAGATATTTTTAAAGACTTAGCTGCTTTTTCTGGCAGCTTAGGAATTTTTTCTGGCAAATCTTCAGGTCAGGACATTTATTAATGACCTTTATGTCTTGAAAGGACATGGTTGGTTCCTCGGTTGCCCTTATTTTCTCTGGTTTTGTTAGGTGCCAAAGTGGCCATTTGGACAAATAACGAGGGACACGGGTTAGCACTTAAAGCACTTAAGTACTTAATTGTACATCTTAGCTTTTCACTGGCAGCCTACACTTATCAGATAAAATGTTTAAACCGGGACTTTTTTTTTGGTATTTTGGTCCTTCCCTTTTCCCTTTTTTAGTCTTCTAGAACCTAACTTTAATTTTGTAGGTGAAATTGTATATTTACCATTTTCTATAACGTTAGTTGAGTAGATGACCTATCTGTTAACTCCCCTGGTTCTAAGCATTCACTTCTTCGCCATCTGCATGCTTGGGTGCATGATAGCCATTTGTTTTGGAAAGGTTTTGCTGGAGTTTTGCTTACATTAAAATGGTAGATCATGTTAGGTGGAAATTGCTCCTGTGAAAAGGTTTAAAATTTAAACTTCTTCATTTCCAGAATACAAATTGTAATTTTCAGCAAAAACTAGTATCAAGTGCATGTTCTTAGGATCTTAGATCTCTAAAGGAGGAAAAGTACTTTAATCTTGCGCTAACGTGAACAGTGTGATACACTAACATTATTGGTCATTCTCCACTTTTTTCATCCCCTCTTTTCTTCCACATTTTTCATAATACTCTTTCTGAAAATTCAGGCATCTTGTGAACTGCCTGACCTGTTTTGTTTGATCCCCTGTTATAAGGGGTCACTAAATATTGTAAAGGATCCCTGTTAGAATGAATATCAGAACTAACAATTTAAAGGACCCAGTTTAGGGGGAAGGCAGTCCTTCAACTCGTATTTCACCCCTCTTCCCCCATTCATGAGTGTTTTTCCCAAAAGTCTTGAAACTTGCCTACCGCACTCAGCCACGGATCAAGTCTGGATTACTGTCAATGGTAACTTTAGAGTCCTACTCTATTCTCTTTGATTTTGGGGCGGTATGGGGGACTGGCCTTTGCATTCTCCTGCTTACTGAATTCAGGAGTCTTAATAGTGAAGATTGGAGGTGTCAGAATGTTGTGGAGCACTATTATTGTGGTTTCTTTTGACATTGGGCCACCGTTCAGAGTAGTTTTTGTCCACAGTTACTTGGCAAAGGATGAAATGCCTATTTTTGAGCGAGAGTAGTTTCTTTCTTAAGCGTTAAACTGGTGTTAGAGCTGAAACATTTCTTCATTTAATTGATCTTTGCCTGAAATCAGGTCATTATACTGAATTTATACTGGACCTTTTAAAAAAAATCTTAAAAATGGCAATGAATCCTGCATTAGAGTTGTCTAGGTAAAGCCATTGCTATGACCAGTGTCTGGGGTAGGGGCTGGGGCTATGACTAAGAGTGATAGCAACCCTTCTTGCGTCTGTTTCTTCAAGGCAAACGAATGCACGTGCAGTTGTCCACCAGCCGGCTTAGGACTGCGCCCGGGATGGGAGACCAGAGCGGCTGCTATCGGTGCGGGAAAGAGGGGCACTGGTCCAAAGAGTGTCCGGTAGATCGTTCGGGCCGAGTGGCAGACTTTACCGAGCAATATAATGAGCAATATGGAGCAGTGCGTACACCTTACGCCATGAGCTATGGGGATTCATTGTATTACAACAACGCGTACGGAGCGCTCGATGCCTACTACAAGCGCTGCCGTGCTGCCCGGTCCTATGAGGCAGTGGCTGCTGCAGCTGCCTCTGCGTATAATTACGCAGAGCAGACCCTGTCCCAGCTGCCACAAGTCCAGAATACAGCCATGGCCAGTCACCTCACCTCCACCTCTCTCGATCCCTACGATAGACACCTGTTGCCGACTTCAGGAGCTGCTGCTGCTACAGCTGCTGCTGCTGCAGCAGCCGCTGCTGCTGTTACTGCAGCTTCCACTTCATATTACGGGCGCGATCGGAGCCCCCTGCGTCGCGGCCCAGTCCCCACTGTTGGAGAGGGCTACGGTTACGGGCATGAGAGTGAGTTGTCCCAAGCTTCGGCGGCCGCGCGGAATTCCCTGTACGACATGGCCCGGTATGAGCGGGAGCAGTATGCGGATCGGGCGCGGTATTCAGCCTTTTAAAGCTTGAGGTGAGAGCGGTGGGGTGTCCCTTGTTCTGGTTTTGCCATCCCTCCTGCAGCCTAAAGGCTCCAGTTAGGCTGCCCTGCTTGCTTGCTTTTGCAGGGTTAGGGTAAGGTTGCTAATGGTTCAGAGGATAGGGAGAAGTCCTAACTACTTTGTGAAATATATAAACATCCTTATCCCTCATGGCTGTTTTTCCAGGGCTCCTAGTCCTGGGAGTCAATCTGATTCCATTTGTGCCTGGAAAAGCAAACAGTGGTGTGATGACTCTTGGGTCACACCTGTGTGCTGTAATTGAACCAAACCTGGAAACCAGACATTCAGACCCAGGTGTGCCGTTTCTCAGAGCCTTCGTTGAAATTCCTAGGTGTGTGACATTACTAAGGTCTGCAAGGTTCCTGTTCTGCTTCATGCTGTGTGAAAGGTCTGATGGTAAGTTGGGGCAGAGAGGAGTAGAAAAAGATATCTTTCAACTTATAAAGTTGATTTCAGCAAGGAGTCTGGGGCATAGACTCAAATTCAACTTCTCTGCTCAGTTCACATTCATTCCCTGAGCTGAATAGAATGCCTACCCCATTGCTTTATCTTTGAATCTGTCCTGTAAGAGCCCATTTACTTTGTTCAGTTTTGTTTTTAAACTGTCCCCACGGTATTAGATTTGACATTCTCTCCACTTCTTTAAGGTATATAATAACGTAAATATGTATGCACCCTGTTAATTCTACTCTTCTTCAGTAATATTGAAATCCAAGGTTGGGAGCTTTGCCTTAAGCACATCACTCCCTTCATCTTCCCACCAGCTATGAGCATTTAACACTCTTGAACCACCAGCTCTACCTTGAGTCCTCTGGCTTTTTCCTATACGTTTTGAGCCTCATGATCCATTTGGCTCTACTTGAGTGTATTCTCTTCTGATGCTTGCCAGCTTTGGGCTCTAGGTGTTTGAGACTGCTGTTGTATTAAAGGGTGTTTCACAACACCCTTTGTCTTGAGTAGCTCCCATTGTGTCCCAGACATTACCATTGATCTGTAATCCTGTAGTAACAGGGTGGGTGATACTGTCATCTTTTCCATTAGGGCAGAAGGTATGTGACTTGCCCAGGGTTATTGGATAGGAGATCACTGATAGGGCTGGAGAAGAAACTTGAGTGACCTGATGTGTAGCTTACACATGCCCTCCAGTACGTTCTTTTCTTTTATTTTCTTTTATTTTCTTCCCTAGGCAGAGTTGGATGCCCTCAGGTGTTACAGCTTGTTCAGTTAATGCCACTTTTTCCTAGACCTTAAACGGTTTTTAACTTGTAACTCCAAGATTCAAACATACTTTTTACTGTGGAGAGCTAAGAGCTAATTGGAACCTTTCCCTTTTTCCTGCTCTCCAATGACAGTTTGTAAATGTGGAATTGCCTTCTCTGAGGAATGCTAATATGCTAACATCAAGAGAAATGCAATGTCTGTCTACTCTCGTGAAAGAAAATTTGCTATTTCGTTTAGAGAAAGGCTAGTCTGGGATTGCTTGACCCTTCCCAGTTACTGTCTGGCCTTCAAGCTCTTTTCACTTTTAGAGATTATTATTATACTATGGATGGATACAAGTAAACTTAAAAGGAGTGTCAAGTTACCGTACTTTGTAAAGATGTTCTTTGAAGTGTAAGTGGGAAAGCCCTTGTGAGCTTTGCTGTAAAGCCCCTGTATTGTGCTCTCTTTCAGGTGGGATGTGTGTGGGCTGAAATTCCGAGCTGCGGTTGTGCATGAGAATACACCCTTCGTGGTACCCCATCTCCGGGACGTTCTCAGCTCTGTGCATTCAGTCCCCCAGGAACCGTGGACCTTAATTTACCTTGTTAAGTTCAGACCACCTCTTCTTTCCTCTCTCCTGCCCATTTCCGTGTTCTTTCTGTCCTTCAATACTTCTGTAGCTTCCCATCATGTTCTGTTCTCCCAGCAGGTCTCATTGTGTGTAGAAACTGGTGGGGGTTGTGCTGTATCCCCACTTCCTGCTTCCAGTGGGTGTTGTGAGAGTGTCACTGCTCCTGAGTCTTTTTGACCCAAAGGCTTATGGCAGGTAGACACATAGCGTTGGATCACTTTTTTCTTTCCGGTGAAATAAATGGTTTTTCAACTTAGGGAATGTGTGCTTTGAGAGAGTTCTTACTTGGGCTTGTGTCTGGGTTCTTTATTTGTCTCTGGAAGAGAAGGGGAGGGTATAAAGTTTGACATTCAGTTCTGGGTGAACATCACTGCAGTTGTTTTCCTTATTGTAGATAGGGTTTATAGGTGCCAAAGGTAAAAGAGGGCTTGTATAGAAGAACCCAGGTAGGCAGGCTTATTCCGTTAAAGACTTTCTGTCTCTCATACACCTTTGTTATAAAACCATCAACTTACTAGGAGTTTTGAGATGTGGGACTTTTCCCTGCTTGAGAAACAATTGTCACCCACCCCTTACTACTAACATTCCAACCACCCAGTCAATCAGTACATCTAGTTTGACTTACTTTCCAAGGAAGAGGTCTAGAGTAAGGAAGGGTTTGAGGGAACAGGAGGTCAGCTTTCACTTCATGCCATATGGAAAATTAAGTTGTGGCTCCAACAGCATTCTGCTATTTTCCTAGGCCAGTAAGCAACACCTTTTGATGCCTTTCACCATCTATTTGTACAGTTCTGCCAAAATCCAAAGAATTCCTCAGTGGCCCCACTAGTACCTCATTTCCTTTAGAATGATAGGCATAGAAGAAGGACCCAGAAGTGAGCTTTAGATTATTTAACAAGGATGGGGGGTGAGTACAAGGAAGAGCCACTGCTTCTTAGTTCCATGCTTTTATCAAAACAGACTGTCTTGCAGATGTTTTTTGTCTGTACTTTCTTGCTCCAGTTTTAATATATATAGTGGGGTTCTGTCTGGTTAGGGCATTTCCCAGCATCATTCAACAAATACTCAGCACCTACTGTATGCCGGCCCTTATGCTTTTAGGAAAGGTGGGTTGTGGTAATGGGAGATAAGAAAAAGCAGCTGGTTTTTAGTTGGGTAGTCTCTCAGATTTTCCTACTTAATGTTTCTAATTCATAGATGGCTGAGATGGGGATAACAGTACAACTTGTAATTTATTGGATATTTGTTCTCTGAAACCCTGTGAGAAGTGTTTTATGTGTTAATCTCCCAGCCACCATTTTACTGAATATGGAAGTTGTCTTTGGTGAGAGGTCAAGTGGTAAAGACAACAGTTCTGGGAAAACTGTTGGTGGAGTTGGGATTAGGGGTGGGAAGAGTTATTGGCTCCTACAGATAAGAAGTGATCAACAAAGAAGATTATGACTAATATCTAGGCTAGGTCCTTGTATTTGTCTTTATCTTCCCTGGCTGGCTTGGTTTGCTGCCACTGCCACTTAGAGGGTTTTCCTGCTTTGGTTCCTTTTTTCCGCCAGAGATGGACCCATTACTGATCAGCGCTGATGAACATGCCCCTTGGTCCGATGGGTGGGGTTGGCAAGTTTCAAAAGATGGGCACTAGCAGCGTTCACTGATTCAACAAATAAAAATTTTCAGTGATACTCTGCAAGGTACTGTTTTAGGTCTAGATCTGGAGCTTATATTCTAAGAGAGGGAGACTACATACTGTCAAGTAGAGCATTTAGATGGGAATGGTCAATGAAGGTGGTGACGTGTCACAGTGGATTAAATATGGGAGTAATATATTTTTGCATGATAAAGCATTCTTTCTCCCTCTGAGAGCATCATCTCCCTGTAACACAACCTGAGTTTTTCATGACTGCCAGAATCTGGGCTGGTTTAATGCTGTATTCCTACTATAGTGTTGTTTTTTTTGTCTTTTTTTTTTTAATTACTGTTGAAAGGAAAAACACTGTTAAGAACAGTGGAAAAGTAGTTCTAAAACTTTAAAAAGGTGTTTTGAAATGATTGAATTCGCTATTTCAACATTACATTTTGTGAAATTATTTTTGTGTGAATTTCCAATCCAATGTATCTCGAGTTGAGGCCACATAGTCTGCCCTGTGTCATTGACAAAGTTATACTGCTAACGCTTAGCCTCAGGAGTTGTACAGTAGTTTTTTAAGAGTGATGCTTTAATACACTAGCTTTCTGTAGCCTTCCACTTTTTTTTTTGGCTGTGCTGCGTGTCTTGTGGGATCTTAGTTCCGCACCAGGGGATTGAACCCGGGCCCTCAGCAGTGAAAGCACTGAGTCCTAACCACCAGACAGCCAGGGAATTCCCATGTAGCCTTCCACTTTTCTTTTCATTCCGTTGAGTAAACTGTGGTTGGCATCCATCTGAGAGCTTGCTTTGCACATTGTGAAGTACTCACTGGTTACCTACTACGTGTAAATACCATGTGGAGAATAAAGATGATTAGGTGCCTGTCCTTACTTTGCCTACACAGGCAGCTTTCTGCATAGGCAATTTGGGTGTGCAAATAACTGGTATATATGTTAGGTGGAGATAGGAATGGTTACACCATTCTGTTGTGATGGCGTCTGGCCAAGCCCGATTCTGGATGAATCAGAGGACTTAGGAGGGCAGTTTTCAGGATGATACTGATTTGGTGTTAGATTAACTTTCACTTAAAAGTCATCCACACACCCTCAAAATTGGGGTTGACTTGGAATGCTAAATTAAACCAGGCTTCTTATCCCAGAGCTACATCAGCAATAAGCTAGACTCTAGGGGGATGGAGTAGTGAGAGGTAGACTTTGCATTGTGGTATTAAATGCTGGTGCAAATTACTGAAGTAGAGTTTACTTAGTACTGGAATTCTCCATGTGGTCTCATGCGGAGGCAAACGGAATTCCCAGAAATGATGGCAATGGGAAGTCTCAGGACTGCTTTTCTGCTTTGGCTTGGAGAACAGTACTCTAGGTTGCAGTAAGGGAAAGTTGAGTTCTAGAATGGAATGACTCCAAGACTGATTTTGAAACTTAGCTTGAGCATCTTGAGGAAATTTTGGTTCATTTGAAGAGTTAGCTCAATTGCTGATAAGAAAATAGAAAATAAATGAAAAAATGTAAATGGTAATTCCAGAGTAAACAAAAACTCATAAAATATAATTAGGAGCTCTACCGAGTCATAATCATGGCAGCATGATTTATATATTTAATAAAATAATTTTCATCTAACTAAATTGGGAGAATAGGGAAGCGTGGATAGGTAAGTAATGGGGTGTGTAAGAGCAAAATTCAAAATTTCATAATAGAAATCAATAGATAGGGACTCCTGGCGTCCAACGCGAGGGCCCTGGGTTCGATCCATGGTCAGGGAACTAGATCCTGCACGACACAACTGAAAAAAAAAAAAAAAAATCCCGCATGCCACAACGAAGATCCCGTACACAGCAGTGAAGATTCTACGTGCCTTAACTGAGACCTGGGGCAGCTAAATATTACCAAAAAAAAATTAATAATTTCTTGAAGTGGTAGATGGAGAACAGTGACCATCTTACTCAGACACAAAGGTAAGGAACGCTGAAAAGAGCTAAGATCTGTTGCTTCTGGGGAGGATGGGGTAAGAGACGTGAAAGCCTTGTTATATTTGCTAAATCATGTGCGTGGATAATTTTTCTTTTTTTGCGGTACGTGGGCCTCTCACTGTTGTGGCCTCTCCCGTTGCGGAGCACAGGCTCCGGACGCGCAGGCTCAGCGGCCATGGCTCACGGGCCCAGCCACTCCGCGGCATGTGGGATCTTCCCGGACCGGGGCACGAACCCGTGTCCCCTGCATCGGCAGGCGGACTCAACCACTGCGCCACCAGGCAAGCTCGTTCGTGGGTAATTTTGATAAAAATAAGCTTTATGCTAACGGCTTTTTTCTGACTTAAGCCTGAGATGATGGCTTAACTTAGGAAACCTTCCAACTTCTCACCAAATGCAAATTTTCTGACATGAGTAGGGCCTAGTATTATTCACTGGCAGGTAAATAACACCCCTGAGATACAGGATAGGGGTGGTGCTAGCAGTTTGTCAAGGAGATAAGACACCAAAGAAGGAAGGGGCTTAGCTAATGATAAGTAAATCTTAAAGTTGAATTGAGTGTGTTACTACTGCTCATGTTTTCTCTAACTTGTCAAGGCCAATAGGGAAACTGAGTACTATGCTCTTAGTCCACTGGGGCTGGTTCTTTGAAGGGCTAAGCCTGCTGGTTCAGTAGAGTACCTCTACTGAACATGCTGAATTGCTTGTACTCAGTTAAACTACGAGATGGGACCTCTCTCATTTTCACTATGTAGGGAATATTGAAACCAGATTGAGTTTGGAGCTTCCTTAGCACCTGGGGTCCCCAACCCCCAGGCCGTGGATCGGTACTGGTCTGCTTATGAACTGGTCCGCACAGCAGGAGGTGAGTGGCAGGCGAGGGAGTGAGCGAAGCTTCATCTGCGCCTCCCCATCACTCGCATTACCAACTGAATACCCCGCCCCCGTTCGCGGAAAAATTGTCTTCCATGAAACCACTCCCTGGTGCCAAAAAGGTTGGGGACCAATGGTATAGACCATCCAACCTGATCTGTTCCATCTAGCCTATTGCAAGGGGAAGGAGGATCGTTTTTACACACTAGCTTGAGCTGGACTAGGACATTCTGATTTTATTTATAGACTTGAAATGGTTTGAAGAACAGACTTTCGTAGTAAATGATGAAAAGTTTTCCCTGGAGAGCCAGAGAAGCAGGGAACTAAGATGCCCAAAAAGGTTTCCTGTAGAATTTCAGCATGGCACATCTTGTAAAATTCAGGATGCCCAGCAAAGATAGGGAACCAGATTTTGAATATTTACCTCAATTTAAAAAATTATGGAATGAAATTAATGAGGTTATAGGATATATATATATATATTTCCCCCACATTTTTTAATATCAGAAATTTGAATGTATCTTAATATCCATAGTTTAATTGGCAGTGTTTTGATTTTAGTGGTACATAAAATAACGATGCATCTTAAAATCAATGATGACCTTAAAATCAGTGGCATTTGGATTAGATGAAATATAGTTACTTTGCATGAGTGCAAGTGTATCTGTAAGTTATATTCCTAGAGATGGAATGGCATTTTACATTTTGCTACATGTCAGATTGTTCTCAGCATTTATTCCAGTTTTTCAAATGTTTCTTTAAACCCTCATCAGTGCCTTTGTTCATCTTTCCCAACCCGATGGGTTAAATGGTATCTTATTATAGTTACACTTAGTGTCTATTTTTATAATGAATGAGGTTGATCATCTCTATATTTTTAAGAGCCATTTGCATTTTTTGTCTTTTCATATCCTTAGTCCTTACCTTTTTTTAAAAATTGGGTCTTCATGTTAACTAACTTGTGGAAGCAATGTATATGTTTAGGAAATTAGCTCTTTGTGGTAAGAGTTGCTAGTGTTTTTCCCCATTTGTCATTTTATTCATGATGTTTTTGCCATGTAAGAAAATAAAATGTATGGTAGTTGGAATTTCCAGCCTTTATTCTTAGGACTTCAGGATTTGCATCATATTTGGGATTTCTGCACTTGAAGTTCAACATAAGAAAATTCTTACTTTTTTCCTGATACTTTAATGGTTTCATTTTTTAACTAAAAATTTAATCTATTTGGAATTTATTTGATATAAAGTATGAGGTAGATACCTGACTTTGCTTTCTAGGTGGCCACTCAGCTGGGGACCAAATTGAAAGAAATCTCAATTTAATTGCAGTAGAACTAAAGGAATGAAAATAGTGTTAGAACATCATATTTCCTCTTCTGATTATAAGAAGCAAGAAATTTTAGCACTTTTCATGGAAGACTGGAATGAACGCGATACAGATGCGTCCTACCTACTCTAACAAAACCTGCTTATCCAGAGGGAACCACTGCCTTAGACCCTTTAAATCACAGTCTGTAGGGGTTGGCCTTGGGGGAAAAGTCAACCCTGGTTGTAAATCTGTGCCTAGAGTGCTCTGAATAATGTATTTAGGCTTTACTTTATAGAGTATAAATCGGATTTGTTGTGGTTTGGCATGCCTGTCCTCCAGGGATTCAATCTGTAGGAGTCAACCTACAGAACCTACCAAACAACCAATAGTGCTCCCCAATCCAATTGTGACAATGCCCAGGACTTCTCTAATAGTATTGAACCTACGGGGACCCAATGTGCCTCTATTTGTCAAGATGGATGAGAATGACATTTCTCTCCTCACCTATTCCTTCTCTGTCTTACACTGTTTCCATCTCTGGTGGACAGCATGCAGAACAATTGGGGTTAGATACATAAATTTTAATCCCTTTTGAAAATTTTTTTCTTTGTCAAGTTATCCCCCCTTGGCAATCCAAAACAAAGCTTATTTGAGGGTTGCTTTTTTTTTTTTAATATTTATTTATTTGGCTGCTCCAAATAAATTGTGGCACACGTGGGATCTTCATTGCAGCATGCAGGATCTTCTAGTTGTGGCAGGCAGGCTCTTAGTTGTGGCATGGATGCGGGATCTAGTTCCCTATCGAACCTGGCCCCCTGCATTGGGAGTGTGGAGTCTTAATCGCTGGACCACCAGGGGAGTCCTTTTTTTGAGGTTTTTAGAACCACCTCATATTTGGTGAAGGAGCTCTTCTACTTGATTGGCGATAAATCTGTTCCAGTTTCATATAGGTGCATTGCCATATTTGGCCTGTTCTTATGTTTGCTATTTTGGAGTTTACTTATGTCCCATGGCCTTTTTCTTGAATTAGGCTTTAAGGCTATAGGTAGCCTTTTACAATATGTAAGTTATCTGGCTGGAAGACATACCTTAGACTTATAAAATTATGGGCCATTATGTTGGCCTAAGTGGAGATCTTATCCCCCAGATGTCCTACTGGGTGGAAGACTTTACCCAACTGGTTTTCTGCAGTGGTTGTGTAGGTCAAGCTATAGCTTATTAGCAGATATCTTACTCTCTTGGTGCCCAAAGCCATGGGTTTTTTGTTTTTATTTTCCCCTCTTGGTGTCCTGTTCGGCTACATTCTTGTGCTGCAACAAGAACAGCCTTTAAAATTTTTTTTAACACCCACCTCCCTGCAGTTTCACTAAAGTATTTGACTGACTTGGAGTGTATAGACCAGCATTCTTACTGTTTGGTCCAATTTTTCATCAGAGATTAATTTCTTATGTAGTTACTATAACTTTGGATTTAGAAAGAGTCATGTTAGAACCATACTGATTTGCTTTACCAAAGTGAAGAATGAAATAATAAACAGTACCTGGGCATCCTCCAAAGTCAGTCATAAATTAACTTAGTCATTAAACAATTTCTTTAAACAAATTTCCTTTAGGTTTTGGTGTTGAATGTCTCTTTCTTTTTAATAAATTCATTTTATTTTTGGCTGTGTTGGGCCTTTGTTGCTGCGCATGGGCTTTCTCTAGTTGTGGAGCGCGGGGGCTACTCTTCGTTGCGGTGCGCGGGCTTCTCATTGAGGTGGCTTCTCTTGTTTCGGAGCACGGGCTCTAGGTGCGTGGGCTTCAGTAGTTGTGGCCTGTGGGCTCTAGAGCGCAGGCTCAGTAGTTGTGGCGCACGGGCTTGGTTGCTCCGCGGCATGTGGGATCTTCCTGGTCCAGGGCTCGAACCCGTGTCCCCTGCACTGACAGGCGGATTCTTAACCACTGCACCACCAGGGAAGCCCTTGAATGTCTTTTAAGATAGCAAATGGATAAGAAACCTGGTTGGCAGTGTTTTCCCCCTTCATCAAGGGGGAATGGGTAAATCATCTCAGTGGTGCACCATTCTTAAACACCAGTTGATATAGAAGTGTGTCTTGTTTTTTTGGTTTGGAGACAATCCTTCAAAAATGCCATCCTCTTAGTCTTTTGAAATTTATTTCTTATCTTCAACTCAGCCATCTTCTGTCATTCCAGATTGCTTTCTTTAATATTCTAATCCTTTTGATCCCATTGGAACTCCCAGCTCATTGATTTTACTTTTCATTGTCCCTCACCCTCTAATATTATCACCTCCTTATCCAACTTGAAAACCATAGCCAATCACTTTCATTCCTTTGCTACCCCATCATTTTTCTTGCAAGCCCAAAGCCTACCCAGTCCCCAGCTTTATCATACTTGGCAAAACCACAACCCAGATTAAATGCAGTTCATCTATTCATTTGTCTGACTGATGAGCCTGAAGGTTGCTGGAGAAAAACAATCTCAGTGACTGCTCTCACTTTAAATAAATTATTACAAACGTTATATCTTGTGTAGACCCGTAATTCTGTTAGGCAGATTAGAGAATAGGTCCTTGGTCCATTTGCCCTCCCATTCACTTCCTCTCCTCTCATGCTTATTTACCTAATGAATGATGTGTTTCGCACCTTGCAGAAGAAACTGAAGCAATCAGAAAAGAATTAACATTCTCAGCACACTTATTCACCTTCCAGCATCCCAATTAACTGTGCATTTATCTAAGGCTAGTTGCTCTACTTATGCATTAGGGCCCTTCTTCTTGTTCCTGTAGTTCTTTTCCTCTCATATCATCCATTTTTCCTTTTTATTAAATCAGTCTTGTTAGCATTACAGACATTCTGTCATTCCCATTTTACAAACGTCTTGACTCTGTTTCCCCTGCCAATTATCACTTTATTTCTTCCTTTTGTACAAAACTCAGAAGTACTTTATATGGTTTCTTTCTCTAATGATTGCTTTCTCTTAAACCCTCTTTAATCAGGCTTTTACCCCTGCCATTCCACAGGAATGTTGCTAGTGATTTCATGCTAAATCGTGAAATGATTTTTTTTAAACGTAAAAAAGGTCAGGGCTTATTTCTTGTTCATGCCACATGTCTATTATGGTTGACATGCTGGTGGTTTCTCCTCTTTGTTAGTCTTATCACCCAAACTAATGGAAGCTCCACCATCTGAAACTTCCATTCCAACCCAAGACAGACAGTGAACATAGTAAATAAGTAAACTGTGTGTTAGGAAATAAGAGCTTTGTATTAAAAAGGGTAGAGTTGCGTAAGGAGGACTGGGAGAGCTAGAGCAACGTATGTGGGTGTAGATTACTGAGAAACTGAGATTTAAATAGACTTGAATGAGGTGGAAGTTGGCCATACAGCCCTCTAGTATTCCAAGTAGAGAGAACAGCTTGAGCAAGGGCCTGGAGGTGGGATTGTAGCTGGCCAGTTCTCAAAGTAAGGAGGCCAGAGGCAAGAGTGGAGTGATGGGGGAGGGTGGGGTAGGTAGAAGAGGTCAGGTAGTTAAATGATCATCTGGGGCACTTCTGGTCTTTACTCTGAATAAAATAGTCTTGCATTGTTTTTACGCAGAGGAATATCATGATGTGATGCACTCTGGCTGAAAATGATGGTTATACCCACATTCAGTCCGTTAGGAAATCTTACTGGCTCTACTTCTTAGAATCTTCCTGTTAATACTCTAGTCAGAGCCACCAGCATTTCTCACCTGGATTTCCTAAATTCTTTGCTAATTAATGTCCCTGCTTCTACATTGTTTACAACCAGAGTGATCCTTTTAAAACGGAAATCAGATAACATCACAAAACGCTCAAACCCCCTCTCCCCCCAGGGGCTTTTCATTTCAGTCAGAGTAAGAGTCGGATGCCAAGGTCTGTAAAGCCCTACATGATCTGCCCCCTCCTCTTAGCTGACTTTGTCCTCCTCTCCTTTGCTCACTTGGCTTCAGCCATACTGTACGCCGGACTTTTTATACATCTTATTCAATGCCAGGGCCCTTCCTCCCTTAGTATTTGCACCAGCTAGTCCTCTAGATATTCCTTAAGGGCCTGGTTTTTTTGTTTTAAAAACAGATTTGGGTTTTCAAGATGGAAAGGAAGCTGATAAGTTTTCAGGACTGTTAACAATTAGGCTAGGGCCCCTCTATTATCACCAGTTTCCTTGGCTTTACCCACCATGTAGATTCCAGTCCCAGACTTTCTCCTCTATGCTCAAGCAAGCTGTATGTCTACGTACGAGGCCATAGAAGCTTGATACTGAATCTATACCCATGGTTTCCTCTAATTTGGATAACCCCCAATCTCTCCAAATAGTTATATGGAGTTTCTCTTTGGAGACAGTGGTCCTTGGTAAATGCTACCATTTGTCAAGAGGAAGGGATCAGATGAGGAGAGGAAAACTTGATTATATAAGAAGTGACAGTTGGGGAGGACCTCTTGCTGCTGCTGTTACCGACATTGGTTGAGTGTTTTCATGTACTAGAAACTGGACCTCTGCAGTTTTCACATGAAATCACCTCACCCCTTCCTTTCAATTCCCTAGGGCCTACAGTCCTAGAAAAATTGAACCAGAGAATTGAACCTTTTAATTCCCCATGCACACTACCTAAGGCAGATGGTAAGGCTGGTGTTCCCAGCGTTCTCCTGGGCCCTCTTCTCTCTACACTCTCTCTCTGTCTAGGTCAGTGGTTCTCAACCACTGGTGATTTCCCCTCTTCACTCTTCACCCTTTGCCTAGGACATTTGACAGTGTCTGAAGTCCTTTTTAACTGTCAAAGTTGGGAGGATGCTACTGGCATCTAATGGGTGAAGGCCAGGGATGCTGCTAAACAGCCTATGATGCACAGGATAGCCTCCTCTCCCACACAGAGAACTACCCAGCCCCAAATATCAGTAGTGCCAAGGTTGAAACCCTGTTCTAAGGGATTTCATTAGCCGCCCTGGCTTTGTGTACCATCTAAAGTTGTGCTGTCCAGTATAAGAGCCACAGGCACATATGGTGCTGGGAGTATATAATACCCATGGGATTTCGAAAGCTTCATATGAAAAAGAATGTAAAAATACTCATTTTTTAATGATCATATGTTGAAATAATATTTTGGATATATTAGGTGAAATACAATACATTATTAAAAATAATACAATTTCACCTGTTTCTTTTTACTTTTAAAAATGTCGCTATTAGTAGTTTTCAGTGATTGCCCATGTGGCTTTTGCAGTTCACTTTATATTTCTGTTGCATAATGCTGATCTAGATGCTGAAGACTCAAATTTACATCTCTTGTCCCAAATCTCTTCTCTGTGCTCAAAGTTCAGGGATCCAAAGACCTACTTGAGCATTCTCCTTGGTTGTCAACAGAATATCTCAAACTTGATGTGTGTGAAATGGAACTCCTGAGTCACCCCACTCCAAAATAATTTCTCCTCCAACCTTCCCTGTTTCTTTAAATGGTGTTACCGTCCATGTAGCCACTCCAGCCAGATTCCTGGTAGTCATCCTTGATTCTTCCCTCATTTCTTATCCCCCTTGTCTGTCCCTTAGCATATTTTATATCAAACGTTGTCACTTCTGTCCATGTCTTTGCCACACCACAGTGGAGACCATACAGTCCCACCAGGACTATTGCAGTGGCTTTCTGACCTCTCTTTTTCTCCTTCCTTTTTTTCCTCTGGTCATCTTTCAATTTAATCTCCATTCAGTAGCCGAGATGATGTTGTTAGATATAAATTAGATTGTCACTCCATAACTCCAGCTTCCTATTGTGTTTAAAATGCCAGTCCTTAGGCCTTGAAATATCTGGCCTCTACCCCGAACTCCAGTGTCATCGCAGGCCCCCCACCCGCCTTTCTCTAACCACACTGGCCCTCCTTTCAGATCCTATTCACCAAAAACTTTCTTGCCTCAGGACCTTCTTTCTACCTGGAAGGACTTTCCCCTTGACCACTTTAAGATTAATTTCTTACCTTCAGGTCTTAGCTTCAGGATCAAGCATCAGAGCGCCCTCCTTGACAGCCTCTAAGAGATGCCCCCTTATTCTTCCCTACCATTTTGCCCAGTTTTTGTATTTTGTGGTACTTATCTCAGTTTCTTTGCTTACTCATTTAGTGAATATTTTCCTCACAGAATTGTAAGGGGGACAGGAAACTACCCCAGTGCCTGGCAACAGTGCCTGACATGTAACAGGCTTTTAATAATAAATCTGTATATATGTAAGCTATCATTAGAATGATGTGCTCCTCCTGGGAACATACTACGCTCTGCCCTTGCCCTCATCCATTCATTGCCCTAGCAGTTACCAGTCATTCAAGAAACTGAGTGCCAGCATAGGACCAGACCCGGGGGTAGGACTGGAGGATTCCTGGATGGCCCTTGTTAGGGTTGGTGTTGTGCCCCATCCCGTAAGTCAGCAGTCAAGAAAGACAGAGGTGGCGGAACTGATAACCTAGGAGGGCCCTTCAGCTTTGAGATTTGGTGATCCCTAAGGGCAGAGCTTGAGTGGGTTTGTGTCTAGGTCCCACAGCTGGGAAAGAAAGGAGGGGGAGCTGGAATCTTTGAAGACTGAAGGGGGAGTGATGACAGCTCTCCTCCCTCTAGCTCCCTACATGGATAGGGTGGAACCCTCTCTTTTGCTTGCACACATCACAGTTCATCTGTGATAATAATGGCCAATTGAGTGCTTTGCATTTACTCCGAACAACTCTAAGAGGAAGTTTACGATGAGGAAACGGGCTCTGAAAGGTTAAATTGCATGTCTAAGACTACAGAAAGGGCTTGGATTTAAGTTCTGGCTTAATTTAAGTCCAGCTCCGGAGCCTGAATTTCAGCCATTAGTCTAGTGAGTGTCCTGAGACATGTGGCAGTGCGAGCTCCACTCCCAGTCGCACTCAGGGTTCTGACTTCCCTGCAGGGTCCGGACCTCCGAGCTTCCTCCAGCCAGACCTGCGCCAGCCCATCTTGAGCTTGGCTTACCTTGTCTGGTTCAGTGCAGTGTGGTTCCGGGTGCGGGGGGTGGGGGTGGGGGTGGGCGTGTGGCAGCAGTGGCATGGTCTCTGGAGTGTTGGCCACTTACTCAACTTAGGTGGTCTTGGCCCAAATACCTCTTTGTGTCCCTATGGAGAGGCGAGGTATGATTCACAAACACAGCCACTGAAGCGTACTGGCCATGCCCCAACGTGGAGGGAATATAATGGTACTTAGGGTGGGGGGTGCCTTTTCCCCAGCCACTCATTTTCCTAATTCTCATAGCCACTGTCCTGCCTCTGAGATAAGAGCCAAGGGTGGGCCAGGGCCACTATCACTGGAAGTCTAGTTCACCTTGCCAAATGCAGAGGCTTACCCTGCCCCCAAGTAGGGTAGATAGTGTCTAGCCTTAGGACTGCTGGGTGCCTTTGCCAACTGTTCGTCTCCATTTCAGTAGCTTCTTTCTTTGGCTTTCTGCTGTGGTGAATAGGCAGTAGGAATCGGGGGTCTTTTTTCCTCACCACTGTGTGTTTGTGGGGAGGGTGGCCAAATTATTTAATCTTTCTAAACTTCAGTTGCTTTAATTACCAGGGGAGCCAAAGGATGCTACCTCATTGGGTTCTTGTGGATTAGTAGAGATAATGGGTGTCATTAAATCTGTAGGGCTGTTGTGCGGTTTAAATTTGGCCTGGATCCTCAGAGGGCCTGCAAACCTAAGACACTGCTGACTGAAATCATCTTGCCAGACCTTTCCCTCTTCCTTTGTGGGTTCCTGGGACTGAACAGTCATTTCTTGCACTTCGGTTCTCCTTGGCAATAGAGCATAGCCCTGATCTTAAGAAAGCCTTGAGGTGGATTCCTCTGACAAAGCTGACAGCTCTTCCTAGGAATGTATTTTTATTTCCTCCTTTCTCCTCCCAGGTATGCCAGAGACACTTCATCTCAGGCCCAGATTTGTGAGCCAAATTCTGACAAGCCATGAGGCCAATCTTAGGCACGTTGCTTCCCTTTCCTGGGCTACCTTGCAGCCAGCAAACCCTTTCCTGCCCTGTGGACAAGCTCTGTGCAGTGCATTGAGTGCCCTGAGGGCGTCTTATCTCTCTGTGCCACACTGTCTAACTTCATCGTGTGGCCAGAGATTGGAGGAAAGGGGAGATTGGAGTCCGCCACAGGCCTAAGAGGCAGGGTTTGGGCTGCAGTGGTCTCAGCGTTTGCCAGGCTGGAGCGTTTGCCAGTCTGTCCTGCCAGTGATACGGGCTCCAAGTCCATCCATGTTGCTGCAAACGGTAGCTGTTTGTTTCCCCCCACCGCCCTAAGGAAGGTGTTGAGTAACAGCCAGGAGTTCAGAGACACCACCTGGGGGAATCTGGATGCTTTTCTCCCAGCTGCAGTGTTTGAGTCAGTCTGCGGTTTCTTTTGCCTTGTACCTGAAGTACCTCAGAGTGCTGCTGCTGTGGCTGGGCCTTGCTTGAGTGGTGCCCAGAACCCCACCTCCAATAGCTGACGGCTCAAGAAGAAATTCATGGAGATGGAAGGCCTCAGGTATTATTCTAGCTTTTTCTTTTCTCCAAACTGGGCCAGCGATGTCCTCTCGGCCTTCATCCCTCACAAACATTTCACCCTCTTTGTGGACTACTGATAAGTATTCTCATTTCAAAGGAGAGAAATATTAAAAAAAGAGTTTTAATCTTAAGGCACCAAGAATAAGCTATAGAGTTTTGGTAAGATTGCATAAATAATTGTCCTCTGAACTCTCACAATGCTTTTACATTTTTTCTTTTTTTATATATAAATTTATTTATTTTATTTTTGGCTGTGTTGGGTCTTCGTTGCTGCGCGTGGGTTTTCTCTAGTTGTGGCGAGCAGGGGCTACTCTTCGTTGCGGTGTGCGGGCTTCTCATTGCAGTGGCTTCTCGTTGCAGAGCACGGGCTCTAGGTGTGTGGGCTTCAGTAGTTGTGGCCTGTGGGCTCTGGAGCACAGGCTCAGTAGTTGTGGCGCACGGGCTTAGTTGCTCCGCGGCATGTGGGATCTTCCTGGTCCAGGGCTCGAACCTGTGTCCCCTGCATTGACAGGTGGATTCTTAACCACTGCACCACCAGGGAAGCCCTACATTTCTTATAGCAGTTACTGTTTTGGTCATACTTTCTCATCTCTTAAGATCTCTGAGATCTATCTCATCTCCCTCGCCCTTCAGCATTCAGTGGTGCCTAGTGTAAAACCCTTAGGTAGGGCCTGGCCCGCAACAGGTGCTCAGAAATGTTAGAGTGGGAGAGGCACAACCCACCCCTGTAAAGGCTTGATCAGTCAGCCTCAGGATTTAAACGCTGCCCCCTTGAATCACATTTCCTTATGAATGGTTGTTTTCCTGTCTTTGAGGTATTTTTTCTTCCTTTAAAACAAAACATCAACTCTATCGGCTTCATGATTAGGGGAGAGACCTCTGTTATATATCAGGCAAATCTCACTATTCACTTCTTTTAAACTTTTAAAAAGTATTTTAAAAATTGAATTCTTTAAATTCAGTAGTGCTTTACAATTTTCAAAAGTTTCACACGATTTCATATAATCCTATAACACTTCCCCCCCACGCCCACCCCTGTACTGCCCCTCTCCTTTCCCTCTCCCCACTGGTAACCACAAGTTGGTTTCTATCACTAAGTCGGCTTCCTTTTATTTTATTCACTAGTTGTATTTTTTAGATTCCACATGTAAGTGGTATCATACAGTATTTGTCTTATTTCACTTAGCATAATGCCCTCCAAGTCCATCCATGTTGCTGCAAATGGCAAAATTTCATTTTGTATGGCTGAGTGGAATTCTATTATATATATTTATATACCACATCTTCCTTTATCCATTCATCTGTTGATGGACGTTTAGGTTGTTTCCGTACCTTGGCAATTGTAAATAATGCTGCTATGAACATTGGAGTGTAATGCTATTCACTTTTGTTCTGTCCAATCACAATGATCTTTCAGGAAAAATGAATCTGATCCTGTTACCTTCAAACTTAAAACCCTTTAATAGCTTGCATTTAAGTCTTTATTTATTTATTTATTTATGGCTGTGTTGGATCTTCATTGCTGCGCGCGGGCTTTCTCTAGTTGCAGCAAGCGGGGGCTACTGTTCATTGCCGTGCACGGGCTTCTCACCGTGGTGGCCTCTCTTGTCAAGGAGCACGGGCTCTAGGCACGCGGGCTTCAGTAGTTGTGGCATACAGGCTCAGTTGTGGCTCGTGGGCTCTAGAGCGCAGGATCAGTAGTTGTGGCGCACGGGCTTAGTTGCTCCGCGGCATGTGGGATCTTCCCGGACCAGGGCTGGAACCCGTGTCCCCTGCACTGGCGGTGGATTCTTAACCACTGCGCCACCAGGGAAGTCCCCCAGTTAGTCTTAAAGATGAAATTCCTTAACACAGCCCACAAGTCTCTCGTGAACTGTGCTGGAACTTACCTCTTCAAATTTCTGCTACACAGATTTCTCCTGCCACAGAGCTCCCTTTCTGGTTCCTAATGGGCACCACACTCTTCCTTGATCAGGATCCTTCACATATGTTGTTTCAACCTGGAATAGCAACTGCCACCCCCCCACCTGTCCCCCAAAGTCAGTCACTATTTACATGTTTTCAAGGCACCCTGTACTTGTCCCTCTGTTGTGCTTATGACAGACGTGGTCAAAGTTTGCTTCTCAACTAGGAATCACATGTCTCATTCATCACCCAAATCTTGGCCCAGAAGCAATTCAATCACTGATGAATGAATTCCAGAGCTTTTAGTGTGAGAGGCCTAGTGGGACTCTAAAATGGTCTATAATGAGCAACTTGGTCTTGGTGAATAAAAGGAATTTTGTACCCACAACATGCAATTTCTAAACTGAGGTTTAGAAATAAACCTATTTGTTCCTATTCAACAGTCCTCTTACATTGGCTGAAAACTAACCCCTTTCCCAGTGTCATCTGTTTTGGGTAGAGTGAAAGGATTTTCTAAGGGAGAAATATTTTATATGATTCTTCAAGGCTTTTCTCCTCCTAAGAAACTTACAGTATTTTACCATTTATTATTTTCTAAATTAATTTATTTTTTTGGCCACACCACACAGCATTCGGGATCTTAGTTCCCCAACCAGGGATCAAACTCGTGCCCCCCTGCAGTGGAAGTGCGGAATCTTAACAGCTGTACCAGCGGAAGTCTCTACTTTACCATTTAAACTGTGCTGTGCAATACAGTAACCGCTAGCCACATGTGGCTAATTATAATTAAAATAAAAACTTCAGTTTCTCAGCTTCACTAGGCACATTTCAAGTACTTAACAGGCACATGTAGCTAGTAGCTACAAATTGGACAGCACAGATACAGAACACTTCCAACACTGCCAAAAGTTTTACTGGACAGTGACGTAAAACTGTTTTGCAGAATCCAATTTTTTTTCTAGCTTGTCCTGCCAGTGATATGGAAATCAAGATATGTTAAATTTCTATGTTAACTTAGCACAGAGGAGGACCAGAGATTTTGGAGAGGCTAGCAAAAGCTGTACATGCTGTATTTCTTTGCTCTGCCCGATGCCTTGCAGATCAATCACAAGGAAATCCCAGTATCTCTGCCTTCTTTTTTGTAAAACAAGGACAATCCCACCTCCTTGGGGAATACTGGAGCTAACATGGATATTGTATATACATCATCACTAGTTGGAGTGTGTGCATAGAGAGATTAACCTCTCCAGACTGTTGTATCCTACCCCCAAAAATCAAGGAAAAGTTTTGCTTCACCTATGTCAAAAGTATTTTAAGAAGTACAAAATATGTGGGGAAAGTGCTGTATAATTGTTAGATAAAGGTTCACAGAATTTATATCACCATGTGATACAGGATATAATAAAGCTTAAGTGGGGTTGAGTCCATCATTAAACTTGTTTTATGAGGATCTAAGCAATGATAAGAAAATAGCATGTCCATAAATCTTTAAAAAAAATTTCTAAAGGACACATTTTATTGCAGAATATTATCACTGCCAGTTATGAATACCCTACTTGCTTTTCTGCTCAAAATACCGTTTCTCCGTATCATCATAACTAACTATTGTATTCACTTTAGCCAAAGTCTAATCCTAGTTTAAACTGTGAATTTAAATGAACATGTACTATGAAGTCAAAGTGAGAATCTGACAGGTCCTTTGTTCTGGCTCAGCCTTTTCCTGATGCAGGGTTCTCTCTGTGGGGCTTATTTCTATCACTACTAACCTGGGTTTGCTGGCCTATAAAAGGGGAAAAGCAGCTCTGGTTATTTAGAGAGAAGCATCTGACTACCAGGTATAGCATATTTATCAATGTCTCAAGATGCTGGCTCACTTATCTCCACTTATTGCTGCAGCCATACTACTTATCTCACTAAATCCTTCCTTGTACATCTAAATTTCAGATATCTATTCTGTCACTGAAGTTTGTGGTTTGAGCACAACTGAAAAAGAACCAGAAGATATCGGTGGTAAATAACAGTCACACAAATACAAAAAGATACTTAAGTGTTAGAAACGTTTATTTGTCAAAATATTAAAAAAAAAAGGGGGGGGGAGAAGTGGAGTAAAACAAGGCTAAATTTCAGCTAATGCTGTACCATGATCACAGGTCAGACATAAAAAAACAAAACAAACAAAACAACAACAACCAAAACCCCAATGGTCCTAGCAGTTTCAGAAGATTAGCTTCAATGTTAGAGTCCAGAGCTAACAGAGAAGAGTAAAAGGCTGCTTGCCACTACATGGTCATTTTAAAGGGAAAGGAGATGTTGCAGGTAGACAGGGAGAAGGGTTCAACTCCTAAGGAAAGCAAGATAAGAGGGATTCCACTGTACAGGAAAAAGGGGATGCCAGCATAATCCTTACCTAGGGCTGCTCAGAGGCTGAGAACATAAGGAATAGAGTGAAAGGCTACAGAGACTAGTATCAGGAGGAAAGAAAAGTCAACTTAGAAGAATTAAATTAAGAAAGAAAACATAGTTGGTCACAAACTCCTTTGTTTACTGAAACATGAAGCAATGGAAACATCCCGGCAAAGGGGACCGCGCGGAGCAAGTTCTCATATATGACCGCAGCCCGAGGGTTCAGTCCGCAATTATCCTACCTGAAAGAGAGCACAACACAAGAGGCTTACACAATGCCTGGAGAGCAGCTTGGCTCCGAGTACAAGGGCCCCGGTCCCGTCCTGTATTCCAGGGGGAAAGAAAAGAACAGAACAAAACAAAACCAAGTCAGACCGGATCAAACTTACAACTCATATAATTACCTAGGAGTCTTCTATGGCTATATATAGGAATTTACTTTTAGCTATATATAGAACAAGAAGCAGTCTATCTGGAAGACTGCTGTGTTGGTGATAAACATATCTTTCTCACCAATCTTTTAGGCAAGACTACTTCTGTGATACAAGGCTACTGTCGCTGCAACAAAGGGCATACAGATATTATCAAGAACCATAATTTATCCAGAACAATCAGAAGATGCCAAGGTCTCAAATATGGCCAACTGCAGTCTTCTAAATTTGTCTCATTTTTAATCTTTCATAGTGAACAAATTTTCAGAAATGGGTATCACAATCACAAAGGGTATCAAGGAGTGGTTCATTCATCCTCCAGCACATCTGCATATCATACTGTCACAGATTTAGAGCCATAATTCCAGTAGTTCCTTTAATTGACCAAATCTCCCTTACCAAATCAAAAGAAGAAATCCTAAATTCTCTAATTCTTCCACTGATGATGGGAACTCCAGACACCAATGGCTGGGGGAAAAAAAAAGTTAACTCACACCAAGTTCCTCTACTTATTACAGACAAAGGGCCAAATCTTGGTCTTGATCTGTGCCAATCGACTTCAAAAGTTGTGACGTTCTTGAATCAGTTCTGCTAGGGTGAGACCCGAATTTGGATCCCCAACAGTTCTGGAGTATTTCATCCTGGCAGCCTCATTAACATCAGGCTCCTGGGACTGCAACCAACTCAAGGTTATTCAGTCCATTTGAGGTTCACACCTGGAAGGTAAGTTTCTTTAAAAGTCATCACTAAAAAGAGGTTAGTTGAACAACCACTGCTCGCAGTCAAAAACCACTTAAAAAATACCTTAGCAATACCCTTTAAAGACCACAATATACACTAATTTAATATTTAACTTTGGAACATATCTGAGAGAAATATAAGTTATCCGATAGAAGATACCACCTTACTTTAGAGGCATATCCTACTTCATGGCATATCCAGCAGCAATAAAAGTAAAAATTAATGGCAAACTACACTAGTTGTAAGATTGTCCTCTTCATGCACATGAACACACACTACACAGCGGTCTCAGGGGATCCGTCTTGTCATGGTCATATAGGACATAACTTATCACAGGTTCACATCATATTTGCTTCCCACTACATAAAAGGGCAAATTCCTGTCACTTGGTTTTCTTCTACACATATACCAAAAGGGTACTCAGGAACCCTGAAAACTCAGTGGTAACTCAGTTTAACTTTGCTACGAGGCCTCCAGTTCTACTGATGGTCAATTTCAAGGTACAAGGAAAACTATGAGAATAGAAAGTTATAATGCAATTTCCACTCAGATGAAGAGATTTATCAATCTCTAGATACTCCTAGTTATTCTTGACATTCAAACATCTTTGCTATACATTTTCTGAAGTAGGAAAAATTGCAAGGTTACCACCAATGGGACTTACACACATCAGAAAATTACCTGTTTTATCTAGCTCCTTAAATGTTCCTCTCAAACAAACAAAAAAAAAAAAACAAAATTTGCTGGAAGAAATGGTAAGTGTCAGGCTCTAAATGACAGCATCATAAGCCATGCAGAAATACGGCTTAAGTGCCCACACAGAACACGATGCTCTGGATTACTAACAAGGAAGGGACTCCATGGGACTATGGCATCAAAACGTTCTGCTTTCAAGCAAGTATCCTGGAACTAAACACCTAGAATTTAGAGGATTTTATTTGGCTTATAGATATGTTAGAAGAGTTTCCTCTGATAAAGGCTCATGACCGAAGTAGTAGTTTTATTAGCAAATTGGATGTCTGAAGTTACAGCTTAAATTCTCACTGGTGACATTCATTATTAACTCCTGAACCTGTACTCTTCGGCGTACACTACAGTGACTTTTGTGGTGGAAAGAGAAAGTGGTTTTGGACTCAGGCACGCCTGAGTTTGAATTCTGGCTCTACCTCTCAATTACCAGGTGACTTTAGGCAAAGGACTTAACCCGTCTGAGCCTTAGTTCCCTCCTCCATAAAAGAAAATATCTTAAAGGCCAGCTGTATAATTAAATGATATAATGTACAAAGAGGGCACTCAACAAGTGTTAGTTCTCTTAACTATGTCTCTGTAACCCAGATCTGCTTACACTTGATTAAAGAAAAATATTCTCACTAACAAACTGAGTTGCTGTTGTTCTCTCAGAAGGAACAAGTTGGTTGGTTGGAGTTGTAAACTAAAACCTCGACAGGCCAAATGAACCCCTGGCCTAAGTTAGAGAAATACTTAAGACTAACATGCAATTTATACCTTTTGGATACTGTCCTGACAGCAAACGGATGGCTTTAGCCTCCTCTATGTGGCACAGGTCTCCCTCCTGGGGAACTAAATGGAATCTCTTAACCACACCCACCCCACTCTCACCTCCAGTTTTTAAAAGGCTGAGTACCGTGCTCGGTCCACATACTGCTCCCGCTCATACCGGGCCATGTCATACAGAGAATTCCGTGCAGCTGCTGAAGCCTGAGACAGCTCACTCTCTGGCCCATAACCGTAGCCCTCTCCAACTGTGGGGAGCACAGCTGCAGCACGACGCAGGGGGCTCCTGTCCCTTCCATAATAGGAGGAAGTGGTGGCAGCGGCAGCAGCCATAGCAGCTGAGGTGGCAGCAGCGCCTGAGTTTGGCAACAGGTGTCTGTCGTAGGGATCAACAGAAGTGGAGTTGAGGTGACTGGTCACAGCTGTGCTCTGGACTTGAGGCAGATGGGACATGGTCTGCTCTGCGTAGTTGTACGCGGAAGCTGCTGCTGCTGCTGCCACTGCCTCGTAAGAACGGACTCGGTAACGCTTATAGTAGTCGAGCGCTCCATACGCATCGTTGTAATACATGGATTCCCCGTAGCCCATGGCGTAAGGTGTGCGCACTGCTCCGTACTGTTCGTTATACTGCTCGGTAAAGTCCGCCACACGACCCGTACGATCTACTGGACACTCTTTGGACCAGTGCCCCTCTTTCCCACACCGATAGCAGCCACTCTGGTCTCCCATCCCAGGGGCAGTCCGAAGCCGGCTGGTAGACAACTGCACGTGCATTCGTTTGCCTTGAGGAAATAGACATAAGAAGATTTATTATAACTCATTGACATTCTTTATCCTCCCCAAAATGAAAGTGAACTAGTTGGCAAAAGACACGCAAACATACGCACACTCCTGCAACCCTATTTCAGCAATCCCCTCCAAAAGTAGTTGAAGTTTTAACAGACGAGAGCTAGAAAATTTAAGTTCTCAGAAACCAGTCAATACTCTCTACTTACACCAGTAGATCGGGATTCCCTCCTACTTCCGTCTCCACAACTTTCTTCTCCAACACAGAAATTGAGAAAGTTTCCACTTTTCACTACTAAGACCATTATTAATTCTAACCATTCAAAACCTGACAGTTTTTCCAAATCAAATATCCAACAAAACCTCAGTTATGCCAGAGGAAAGCATCCTACCTCTCAACGATTTACTCAGGGCCACATAAGGCCTGAGCATTTACTGTAGCTTAAAAACCACAGCAGGGCTTCCCTGGTGGCACAGTGGTTGAGAGTCCGCCTGCCGATGCAGGGGACAGGGGTTCGTGCCCCGGTCCGGGAAGGTCCCACATGCCGCGGAGCATTTGGGCCCGTGAGCCACGGCCGCTGAGCCTGCGCGTCCGGAGACTGTGCTCCGCAACGAGAGAGGCCACAACAGTGAGAGGCCCGCGTACCGCAAAAACAATACAAACAAACAAACAAACAGCAATATGCTGTGCATCTTGTTTCCTCCAGCCATTTCTGCAGGTGTCACCAGAAGGCTATGTGGGGTACACAAACCACAGCTGGCTCACCATCTGCTTCAACTCTAGCACCTCTAAGAGTTTGTTGTAAGACCCTCCACATTTCAAGCCCACCCCCACTTTTTTCAGCAAGGGTGAACCCATGCCTACTGTGGAAAAGAAAACTACTTGACCTAGGCCTGTCAACAGCTAGAATTAGATCTTGAAGCAGTACTGGTTTCTTAGGGAGAGTGTGCTTCCATGTAATGGAATGATCGGCATTTCATCCTACTACGTAGTTTACAATTCTTTATAGGGGATTATCTACTTGTTAGAAAAATGCAGCATTTGCCTAAAGGCTTCTGGGCACCCACACAAACAAGCCACATCCATACTTCCAGAAAATGACCAGAACAAGGAACAGCTAAGAGAAGAAACAATCTTTGCCCTGGCCATGTGTACCATCAAGCCCAGGGACCCTTACTAATGAAAGCATCCAAGGTCTTTAAAAGCAGTTTGAGAAAGGCATATTCTTGGCAGCATTTAGTGCCAAACTGCCTAAGACTTTGGAGATCAAGTCAATGCTTTACAAATTGTAGCCAAAAGGCAGCCAGTACAGACGTAGAGAACATCACTCTAAAGGGCGGCTCAGAACAAATCCCCCCTCCACGATCAGTAAGTTGCTCTCTCTTTAACAGACCTTGTTCTGGATGCAGCTATGCGATAGGAGGCCTCGTGCTCCACCATCCTGTTGGAAACAGCCCGATTCAGGACGGCAGCCAGAACAGCGCCATGCACTGACCCTGAGAGGGGAGCGGGTTAGTGCAGTAATATCACTTTAGTCAAACTCACTTCTGCCCAATGTCCAACATTCCTACCACCCCAGTTTCTAGCAGTTGCCGCCTCAAACTTAAAACCCTTTCTTTAGTAGAAACAAAGGTGCTCAGGTTTTTACTTCCAGCTGCTAGTAGAGAGGCAGCATCCACCATCAACAGATACCGTCAACAGATACCAAATGGCAATAATTCTCTGAAAGCAGCAGTTAGCCATCCCAGTATTTTCAGAGATTTAGATACTCCCATTCTTAGAAGTTATTATGGGCCAAATGCTAACTGTGCTTAGAACAGAAACACACGGATTTTTGCCCCAATTTATATCCCAAATGTAGAATTCCCTATAATTTAGACTGGAGGATTACAAGTTAACTTGGCTTTCAAACATGCACGGTGACATTAATCTGTGTGAAAGACACAAACTGTGCTCCAATTCTGAAGTCAGTGTAACAATGCCAATCTAAAAAACAGCCAATCCAGAGAACTAGAGGTACACTTTTAAGGAAAATATTTAACTTGCTCCTTTATAGATTATGGGTCCATTTTTTTTGAGAAATAAAACCCAGTTTTTTTTGCCCCCACTATGATGTTTCTATTAATACATCCAGTCTTCACCACTGATTTAGAGCGGAACTCAGAAGTTTATAAACATCTGTGGCAAAATCTACCTCTGTAGTAGCTGTGAAAAGGATTCAGGTAAAAAAAGTTTTTACCTAGAACTAAAAGATCTGCAACAGAAGTGACAGGGTTTTTTTTCACATAATCTTTCCAGAGGTTGTAACTAGGCTTTTAATTTAAATCCCCTAAGGCAGCGGTTCCCAACCTTTTTGGCACCAGGGAGGGACCTTTTTTGTGGAAGACAGTTTTTCCAAAGACCAGGGTGATGGGGGGGAGGGGTTTGGATGATTCAAGCGCATTGCATTTATTGTGCACTTTATTTCTGTTATTATTACATCAGCTCCACCTCCGATCATCAGGCATTAGAGCCCGGGGTGGGGGGGGGCCCTGCCCTAAAGTTCTTATAATTGAAATATACTGTGCTTCTCTATTCCCTTAAGGATCCAGGGCAAAGAAAATTGAAAGAAGATTAAATTCTACCACTCTACTACACTTTGGCTTTGGAGAGGCCAAAAGCTTAAAGATTTTCTGAGATCTCCAAAACATTACTGAGATGTGTTGCCAACATTTCCCAGAAAACCGGCCCCCGCAAAAGTGTTTTGTTTTGAAACAAAGAGGAGGGCAACTTGGGGTCCTCATTGCTGAGCTCCTATCAAGGGATATAGCTGATATACAACTGTACTCCAGTTTAATGCTTGTTTATATATTGGGGGAAAAACGAAACATCTGAACTCTTACATATCATTCCCAATTCAACTGCCTGAGTTTTTACTTGGGAATAGCTTCTTTAGGGTCTTCCAATGCAAACTTGTTTGCTAACTCAATAGTGGTTCAGTTCACTGCTGCCGGTGGAGAGGAAACATCCTGAAAGACCCAGGTAAACTCAGATTCTGCTGCTTTCTTTCAGAAGTCATACAATGAGGAAGCCTATGGCAGCCATTAACACATAAAGGTTCAAAAGATGCCCAAAGTGGCACTCTTAAGAGGCCCCCTTCATTAGGAGATGACTGAAAAGGCTTTATGGAAAAATGTGACAAATTGGTATTTAGATTGTATTTTCTGTAAAACTGCAACTTATTATCCAATGCTAAACTTTCTCTTGTCATCTGGAAAAAAAACAGAGCTGGTTATAAAAATGTCTGTACGTACGTACCGTACGCCGTTGAGTGCTTTTTCCAGGGGCCCAGGCTAAGAACATGAAAAACCAAATAAAGGATCCTTTTCTTCCAATAAAGACATTAAAAAAAAAAAATCTCATGGATCATCGTGTTACTCAGATATCTGCTTCCTGAAGTAATTAAACTCACTATATTAAAACAAACATTCCTTTCAAGCCTGCTCCCCCCAGTTAACCGATTTCCATATACTTATTTTGGCCCCTACCCTTTTATTCAATTGCATATTAAATAGGCAAGAACATGCAGTATTATACTAGAATACCTCTGCACTTTGTACCTGAGTTTAATTGCACTTTTTACATTTTGCTTGTTACTTGTCAAGAGAGAACCCCCATTTCCCCAACACTGTCCATTCACGATCCCCTCCCTCATCAAATGAAAATAATTAAGAATATTTTTAAAGCTGTCTGAAGTGCAACAGCTAATAATGAAAGCCAACTATTACATTTTAAGTAAGTTTCTAACCTTAACAGAAACACTCATTGTTGCAAACACCACTCACCTTTCATCATACAGTGCTTTTACTGTTAAAACACTTTCACATCTTATTACCTCATTCTAGCCTCACTACCATCCTGTGAAGGAGGTACGGCAGGGATCATTAATTCTATTTTATAAGTGGGGAGAATGAAGCGTTGAGAGGTTAAAACACTTGTCCAAAGTCATACGACAAGTTAACGGTAGAAAGTATCTACAACTTTTGCCCTGTGCTTTAAAGAGTAGCTAAAGGCCAAGACAACACTGGCTGAGGCCAGAGATATCTGACGCACCATTTGTAATCTACTATTTGCAAACTTTCTTACCCTTTTCTGGTCAATTTTTCCTCTTCTCCATTTCTTTTCTGTTTTCTAGGTTTAGTAGAGGACCCTTAAGTACTTCTTAACAACCCTTTTAGTGGCACTCAGAGAAAAAATGGTCTTAATTTATGAACCTGAAAAGCGGCTATAAACGTGCGGTCCAAGATGATAGGGTCAACAAAAAACTTGAAGAACAGTGCTGTACAACAGAACTTTCTGTGACGTTGGAAACGTTCCATACCTGCACTAACACACTAACCACTAGCCTCATATGACTTCTGAGTACTTGAAATGTGTGCAGCACAACTGAGAAACTGAATTTTAAAATTTATTTAATTTCAATTTAATAGCCACATGTGGCTAGTGGCCACCATATTAGCACAGTCCTAGAGTCTTCAGTCAACCTCTTGTGGTATTAATGACACCATATGTATGTTTATTAATGACATAAGTAATTCGATACAACACCCTTACTGGAATCTCCTCAGAAGCAGGACCATCATTCCCATTCAACCTACCTAATATTTTTAGAAATTTCCTTTTTTCCCCTTAGGGTTAAATAGTAGTAGGTGGAGCAGAATAGTCCAAGGCATGGCTTTTGGCTCTGCTTGTATAATTCAGACCGAACAAACCTGAGTATTCAAAAGATACTCCCCCAAATCCAGATTCACCACCCAGATTTATAATATAGGGATTCTTCGAGATGTCTTCACTGTTCTTTCCCACCACAGCCCCATCACCCAAGGCAGTGAAGAGTATAAACCCTAAGCACTGAAACTCTCAAAAGGCTTCCTTGTCATAACAGAAAAAGCAGGTAACCCACAGACCTTTATCCTCCCTTCTCCCATGAGATACTCATTTGCCCAGGCAGATTAAACTTCCAACAGCACCCAAATGAATGATGGCCTGCAGGATAAAGTAACCCACCGTTTGCAATTCTACAAAGTTGCTGAGGAACATCTCGGCAAATCTGGAAAGGAGAAGTGTTTGCTTCTCCAAGAGTAAGCTGTGCTTAAGCGTGGTAAACACACAATCTTTCAATCATTTCCGGCTAAAACGGAATGGAAGACACCACCCTGCCAGCCCCACAGTCCTGTGTTCTTGCCTCTGTCTAGAGCTAGACCCCACTCAGTTTTGCCACCCAGGCCCCAGAGCAGTTCACCTTGAAACTCTGTGTTGTCAAGGCCCCTGATGGCCTCCACTGCATCCTCTGCCCGCTCCATGTGTACAAAGGCATAATCTTTCACGATGTCACATTCGATGACCGGACCATACTCCTCAAACTTGGCCCGAAGCTCTTGGTTGGTACAAGTAGGACTGATGTTGCCTACATGCAACTTGGTTGAAGCTTTGCTCTTATTCTTGCTGGCTTCCACGTTGATGTTCACCCCGTGCAGCTTGTAGTGGTGCAGGTTGCGTATGGCATCCTCGGCCGCTGTCTTGTCCTCTATGTGCACAAAGCCGTAGTTCTTAATGATGTCACACTCCAGCACCTTCCCATACTGCTCGAAGAGTGAGCGGATCTCCTGCTCTGTGGCCTCCCGGGGCAGGTTTCCAATGAACAGCTTCACCATCCTGACAAGAGCCTGGAAAAGAAGAAAGGAGATTTCCAAAAGTCAGGGGTGGAGGGAAAAATTTCAGTGCATTGCATTTTGGATTAATCCTCCAAAGTTCTTGGCACCATCTAGATCCTCGCAGAGACGTTCATTATGTTTTCAACAGCGGGAGGAAAGGTTTACTCTTAAGGAGTAGTGTGAGTTGTGTGTGACACGCGAACAGGTCGAGTGTCAGCAGGCAGTGCACAGCCCATCATCTCCGTTAAATGAGGCGCATTTTAGGTAACAGGGTTAGCTGAAAATACTCTCTTTGGGGGGCAGGTAAGAGAAGAGTCCAAGCAGGGGGCAAGAGGCATATATCTTACTGTCCCTGGTAACAAGGTTTTGGAGGGAAATCTGTGTACCTCTCTTCCGTGCCGCATCACCTTTCAAGATACTCTAAGAATTAAAAGGCCCCCTTTGCCCCAACCTGGGACACCCACGCCCCAGCGGCCCAACTCCAGTTCCTTCGCCCCAACAAAGACTCGACCCGACCTCTGCCCCGCCCCCTCCGGAAACCCGGCCCCGCCTCCTCCCGGTGTCTTCCCCGGACCTCCCGCAGCAAGAGGAGCAACCCTAACCCTGGGCCAACCCCGTCAGCCAGGGGCCGGCCCGGCCCTTTCTCAGGCTCCCCACACACCCACAAGAACCCCTCGCACCTCCGGGTGGCGGCGACGGCGGCGGCGGCTCCCGCGTCAGAGAGAACCCTACAAAATGGCGACGGCCGCTCAAGCCTCAGCGTGACCGGGCCCTTTCTCGCGCGCCAGCTCACGCACGCGCGAGTGCGCGCTGCCCCGCCTCACCCTCGCGGGAGCCGGACGACCAATCCCGCGGCCGCATACAAATGGCTGCCCTGGGCTCTGCTCCCAGTCGCCCCAATACGGGGGCGGGGCCAGCTGGTGACGGTACTGCGGGAGGAGGTCAGCCCGCCCCCTGGCCTGACTAGCCAATCACCACCTTGGAAGGTGGGCGGTCGTCGCTCAAGCGTCAGAAGGTTTCTGGACGCAACCACTGACTTGGTGAAATCAGAAGCCCGGGAGAATCACTAAGCATCACAATGGATCGTGCTGTTGGGCCATGTGGGGGAGCGGGGGGTGGGGGAGGAAGGCGGCTGCGGATGACAAAGGGTTATCTCACTGGGCCCCCTAAAAGGGGGTTTTCTTAGCGCCTGCCAGCCTCTATGGCAGTTTGGGACAACATTTTAGAAATAGAGGCGCGCCACATTTTAAGCCAACCTAGTCTTTTTTTGGTAGAGCTTTTATACATAATTTAAAATTTTTTAATTGCAAACACGTTATGCATTGGTGAGGAAAAGGAGAACCAAAGATGGCAGAGCTGAGATGGCTCTAAGAGGCATTCTATCCTAGCTGCACTTAATCAGTCAAGTTTTGTCACATATACATGAAGGCTGGTTTTCTCTCCCTAGCTAGAGAATTAAGCTCTAATTCTGTGTCCTTCACAGTTCTGATCCGTGGTGAGCACACCAAAGGAGGCCCAGAGAGGTTTCTTGTTTTGGGGGTAGGCCAGGTCTCCGTGTCCACACCAAGCTGCTGGAGGACTGGGCAACTGAGTCCCTGAGCACTTTCCGGCTTTCAAAATTCAGCTGTGGTCCAAGGGCACCTCCTGGTGGTAAAAAGGAAGATATTGAGGTGGATTACTCTCTGTCACCTTTGAACAAAGAATAGAAGTTTATGGAGATTGATGGACTGAGCTTATCTCCAAGTAGAGCATGCCAGGGTGGTTGTCAATCATCATTACTCCTTGGTATGCTTTCTGATGCTGTTAGGCACAAATTCTGCAGGCTGACCTCTTCCTCTCCAACTACTTTGTTATGTTTCTTTCACTGAATTCTTTGTTTCCCAGCAATTTCAGAAGAGGCACTGTCCTTCCAATTCTGATAACAATCATGCTTGTCTCCCACCTAATTCTATTTACCTCTTCCCTTTCCTTCTCCTCTTGGTCGTTTCCACTTTCTCTCTACACTCAGACTTTTAAAACATGTATAGGGACCTCCTTGTCCATATCTGAAATAGCTTTCACTCATCTTCACTGTTACGGTTTTTTAAGTTGGGTTTCTTCCCTGTGTTCCAGGACAGACTTCCACAAATAGAGTCTGAACCTGCTGTCGCCCACCTTCGTGCACTGTGTTTCGGGTTCTGTCCTCCTCTCCAATGCCCCAAGTTTTCTGAGGTCACCAAAACTAATGTCCTTTTAACAGTTTTCACCCTTCTAAAATTTTCATTCATTCACCATCCTTTTCTCCTGTGTTTTTATGCTGTTCCTCCTCATAGCTCTGACTATACCATTACATCTCCTTCCCCCCATTTATTTCCCTGTTCTTATCTATTCCCTCTTACCTCCCTTCCCCTTCCCTCATAGGCAACCAGTAAATGAGTTTAGTGTGTATTGTTTGTTTTCTTGCAAGACATGTCTTTTTTTAATTGAAGTATATTTTTTTAAATGTCTTGTAAGACATGTCTTTTTTAAAAACTGATTTACAATGTTGTGTTAGTTTCTGGTATACGGCAAAGTGATTCAGTTTTATATATACGTATATTATTTTTCATATTATTTTCCATTATAGGTTATTATAGGATATTGAATATAGTTCCCTGTGCTATACAGTAGAACCTTGCTGTTTATCTATTTTATATACAGTAGTTTGCATCCGCTAATCCCAAACTCCTAATTTATCCCTCCCCCACCTTCCCCTTTGGTAACCGTAAGTTTGTTTTCTACAAGACGTGTCTTTTTAGTGCACATTTACTTTTTCCCTTTAAAAAAAGTTTTATTGTGGAAAATTACAAAAAGGCACAAATAGAGAATATTATGCACTCCTGTGGACCCCTTACTCAGCATTGACAGTTATCAGCATTTTGCTGATCTTATTTTGTGTAGCCCCTCTACTTTTTGTGTGGGTGGGTGGGTGGGCTGGAGTTTTTTAAGGCAAACCCCAGACATAATGTCATTCGCCTGTAAGGTTTTCACTAACTGCCTCTAAAGCATCAGCTCTATGCTATGCTAATTTCATCTAATATTTATATTTAAAATTTTCCTAGATTGTCCCAAGTATCCCTTTTTACATTTGGTTTTTTCTAACATGGATATAGACAAAGCCCGCCCATTGTTCATTTGGGTTAATTAATTTTGCGAATGTTTATGTAAATTGTGTTGTATAGCTCACTGTTTCTCTTTTCACTAAGCACTAAGTTACTGTGTGGTGTCTAACTACTGAGTAATACTCCACAGTGTGCAGCCACCATGTTTTGCCTAATCCATATCCCAGCATAGCACACTCAGGTTGCCTCCTAACTCCTTAGTGTTGCTATAAACAAGGTTGCAGTGGACATCCTTATGTTAATTCTGAGCGCCCTAATGGTTTGGTGTGAGAATTTGAGGGGAGATAAGCCCAGGGGTGGGATTGCTGGGTTGTTGGGTCATAGGGTATACTTGGAACTAACTTGTCCAAGTAGTGCCAGGTTGTCCTCTGGAAACCAGTCTACCCTCCCACCTGAGGGGCCCTGCATCTCAGTGTCTCTGCCAATGTTTGCCATTATCCAGTTGTCTAATTTTGGGCAGTATAATAGGTATAAAGTGGTATATCATTGTTGCTTTAATTTGCATTTCTCTGATTACTAATGATTCTAAGCATCTCTTATTTCTCTGAAGTGTGGGAGGTTGACTCTTCTGTAACTTCCCTATTCGTATCTTTTCCCCATGTTTCTTGTCAGGTTACAGTCTCCTTTTTGTTTGCAGGATTTTCTTGTATGTTCTAGATATTAATCTCTTATTGGTTTCAAATATCTTCTCTCATTCCACCAAATTATTAACTTTGTCCATGGAGTCCTTCCTTCACTGAACAGAAATCCTTACTTTTTTTTTTTTTTTTTTTGCAGTACGTGGGCCTCTCACTGTTGTGGTCTCTCCCGTTGCGGGGCACAGCCTCCGGACGTGCAGGCTCAGCGGCCATGGCTCACAGGCCCAGCCACTCCGCGGCATGTGGGATCTTCCCGGACCGGGGCACGAACCCGTGTCCCCTACATCGGCAGGCGGACTCTCAACCACTGCGCCACCAGGGGAGCCCGAAGTCCTTAATTTTTTTATGTGATCAACTTAATCAATTTTTGTCTTAAAGTTTGTGCTTTTGAAGTTTTGTATAAAATGTCCTTTTCCATCCCCCTGAGTCACAAATATATTCTCCTACATTTTCTTCTATTAACATTAATGTTTTTACCTTTCACATTTAGGTCTGTAGTCCGTTTAGAGCAGTGCTGTCCAAACAGAAATATAATGTGAACATATACAAAATTTTCTGGTAAACACATTTAAGAAATAAGAGGAAACAGTTGAAATTAACTTTAATATTTTCAAAATCCAATATAGCTAAACTATTTCAACATATAATCAGTATAAAAATTATTGAGATGTTTTAAATTCTTTTTTCTCCTCTTCAGTTTTCAAACTCCGGAAAACATTTTACACTTACAGCACATCTCAATTTGGACTAGCCACATATCAAGTGGCTAGTAGCCGCGTATGGCCTGTGGCTACCATACCAGATAGCACAGATCTAGAGTTCACCCTTGGAGGTGGGGTTAGGTAAGAACGCAAACATTTTTCTCTAAATAATTAATCCATTTTTATCTGTCCCTATTTCCCCATTGATTTGTGGAACCCGCATTATTGTATTTTTGTGCTCTAATCTGCCTCATATCCGTCACTCCGTTCCATTCTGTCATCTTTCCTGGAACTTTCCCTGTCTTCCACTCATTCCTGAAGGTGTCTCCCAAGACTTACTTCCTGACCTTATGCTTATGCTTATCCTCTTCTCTGTCCTGTCCTTAAGGATTCCTGGACTCAGGTAGCTTCAGCTACCATGTGTTCATAAATGCTCAAACCATATTTTTATTACGTCTCCATTCACAATGTCTGACCGCATTCTGCAGGACTGCTTCACTTGGCTGCCCTATTTACAAGTTAAAATGATAACTTCTCCATTGGTTCCTCACGCCCATATACATTTCCTTCTAAAATCTCCAGTTATTGCTTTCTCTCCCAACCCACAGGCTTGTCACCATGGAGTACAAATACCCAGATTCCCTGAGCACGCCACAATGTGTGATTTTCTCTTCCTTCATACGGTGGAGATTTTACAGTTATACCTGAAGAACAAAAGAAGGTGTCTGTGTAGTGCTGATGTATTTACTCCATTTACTCCCACGACAGATTATTCGTTACATTATCCACATGTTTACTTTGGCATACTGAATCTGCTCTTCTTAAGAGAAAGGGATAATTATTCTGTGTACTATCCGGTCTACCACATCTCATGTTTGGAAACGTTCTGGGCCTGCACACACCTGACCCTTTGTCACGGCTGATAATAGTCAGGGTCTGCTCAGCCAGGGCCCTTGGCCGATTATGCTAAAGATGGGGCTGCTTTCCTGGAAAGACCTCTGAGCCCCAAAAAGAAATGGTTGTTTGTATATGGGAAGCAATGAAAGAACAAGGCTTTTCCTATAGGAGGCCACCAAGGCAAATACTATTGCCCTGAAACCTCCAGTTGCCGAGCCAGAGACAAGAGGGAAAGCCCCCTGCTCCTTTTTTTTATACTTCACTGGATCTAAAATACATTCTCCTGTGTTTTCGTTTACACACTTAGGATGTATCTCGTGGCTTCCCAGGGTGATCTCATTCTATTGGTCAGTGGATTGGGAACCTGTTACTTATCTGATCCCTGTCTGAACTCCCTCGATCCCCTATTGGGGTCCTCTCTATTGAGACAGAAGGTGGGAGTCAGTAATCACCACCTACATGCTCCACTCTCCACTGTCAGGCTGAGCAGTGGCTGAGACTAGGCTGTCTTCCATTCTTGAAAACAGTTGAGAGAATCACGAGTGAAGAAACTTGTGCACCAGGGAAGCAGTCATTCACTGCCTCAATACTGCTTGTTAATATCATGGTGAACATCTTTGGTCTGAAAAGAGGTTTGACATTGGTCATCCCAGCAAAGAGGAGGTCATTGTCATGGGGAAATGAGGAGACTCACAGGATAATGTGGTTCTTGGTGGGATGCTGGGGGCAGAGCGGGAAACCTGACACACAAGAGACCAGGGCCAGAAGGAGGAACAGGGGCATGGGCAGAGAGGCTTGTGGTTAGGAAAGCAAAGACACCCAGAGGCAGTAAGAGAAGCTGAGCTGTTTAATCACCTCCTTGGCCAGACTCAAGGCCGTGGTTGCCCCTGAACAACTCACACCCGGAAGCTGTTGAGAGTTGCTGGAGATGGAGGGGCTGCTTGAGTCAGAGGATGAGGGAGGATGGGAAGGGGGAGCTTCGGCGTCTCTGACCTGTCATCTGGCAATCTTGCCCCCAGGTCCTGCTTCAGCTCTGAGAGGTTCCTGGCTGGTCCCCAGGGGCAAGGACTGGATGGCGTGCCCTAGCTGTGGCGGGAGAATGACCCCGAGGCAGGGGCAGCCATTCCCCACGTGGCCTATGGAGAGGGTGCTGTGCTGTGGTGGGGATAGAGGCGTAAGGCTAGGGGAGGAGGGAAGAAGGGGGAGAGTGGAATTGGGGGTTGCCTGGGCCCCACCACCAGTCTGGAATTAAATAGCAGAAGAGAAGGGTTGCCCTTGGGGACACTGACTTGTCTCCAGAGACAGTTCCTGGTGATGGGTTGACCTTGGCAACAGACCCTAGCAGCAGGCAGTTGTCCTGACAAGAGGGTGGTCCCTGTCGACGGTCCCTGGCAGTTTCCTGGACAGAGGGAGGCAGCTGGCCTGGGAGTCTCGCCCCCAACTACTTGTTCTTCTTGAAGAAGCTGAAGCGCTTTTCTCGCTCTCGTTCTCTGCCATCCTTGCTGCGAAGTACGACAGGTCCCTCCGCCCCGACCGGTGATACTGGGGGCATGGTCATGGCCCGGGTCATGCCCCGGGTGGCAGTGGGCACCGCTGGCTCTTCAGGCTCTCCAGAGGCCGAGGACACAGTGGCAATGGCTGCATTCACCACCCTCAACCACGAGCTCATCTCTGCCTGCAGTGGGGCGCGGAAAGACAACTGGTCAGCTTGGAGGATGCTATGCTTGGGTGGCTGGCTCGCCCACAGTGGGGAAGTGGAAGAGGAGGAGGTGGAGATGACTGCCTCATCTCACTGGAGAAAAAGACCCCTTTAAGGTAGGGAACATGTTTTGGTGTGGCCTTCACAAACATCCAGTTGGCACATTGTGGGTTGTCTGATATCGAAGAATGAGACACTTCAGACAAGGAAAAAGAGAGAGGCGAGGGAAGAAAGAAATGTGCATCTGGAGGTTCTAAGACTTCCCAGAGAGAAGGGGGACACGGGAGGAGAAGGGACAGCTCACCTCATCCTTGGCCTGGAATAAATATTCTTTCCCATCCTGTAAGCTGTTGGGAGAGAGAGAAACTTCAGGGCAGAGCTGAGACTCTGATTGGCCAGATCAGGGCTGGTGAGAGCTCACTATCACCCAGAGACCAGGCTGGAGAACATGCCCGGGAACCTCAGAGCCAGATCAGACACGTTCTGCACGTTCTTCAGATTCCCGGGACTGTGCCAAAGCACATCCTTCCTGATTGGCTGCCGAGGACCAGGGGCAGGCAGGGGCAGGCCCCCGGAGGTACCTGGAGACAGGGGAGCGCCAGCATCCTGCCTCAAGACCTCCCAGGCAGGATAACTTTTCAGCTTGACAGGCCTGCGTCTTGGTGCTTCGGCTCCCCTTAGTGTGGAATACAGCCAGATCCCCCGCCTCTCCCTCCTTGACCTCTCTGTCCCCTAGTGGCTCCCCTGTGCCTTGTATCACTGTGACCTTCCCTCCCATCCTGAGGGCACGTTCCATTCCTACCCCAGCTTGAAGACATGCTTGCGCTTTCGATAATCAAAGGCAACGCTGCCCTGGGCTCTGGCCAGGCTGACAGGCACTTCTCCGTGGTACGGCACTCCTGCACTGGCTGCCTTAGCATCCTTGTAAAAGCCAAGGCTCCCACGCCGCAGGACACAGTACACGTTCTGCCATGACCTGGGAGAGACATGGTGCAGGTGACGAGGAGGAGACGCAGGTGACCGACTGGCCTTTGAGGGGCCAGGCATCCTGGGAACAGCTTGGCTGTCCAGGAACTCCCAGTGCCACTCCTGTCATTAGGCCCATCGTCTCTACACCCTCCCGGCCCTCACCTGACGCCCCACCTGCTCCTGAGTCCTACCCCCCACCCCCCCAGTCTAGGAAGAGGTTCTGGGCAAGCCTCTCCAGAAGGCAGGAGCTGCAGAGGCCGCAGGCACCACATGACCAGACCCAGTACCTGTTGGCGGCCTTCTTGCCAAAGGCCTCCATCTCCTGTTTGCGGCACAGCAGCCCCTCTATCTGTTCTTGGGCAGAGAGCTCCGGGCCGCGGGTGGGCAAGGTGGCGACCCGGGCTGACTCGGATGACCTGCTCTGGGGCATTATAGGAGGGGTCGGGCCCCGTGTCCGGGTCGGCTTCTCTCCCCGTGGCCCATTGGCCTCGTCCCCAGCACCAGACCCCTGTGAAGAAAATAGTGTCTATGTCAAAAGATAAGATGGGAGCTTCCCCAGTGGTGCAGTGGTTGAGAGTCCGCCTGCCGATGCAGGGGACACGGGTTCGTGCCCCAGTCCGGGAGGATCCCACATGCCGCGGAGTGGCTGGGCCCGTGAGCCATGGCCGCTGAGCCTGCGCATCCGGAGCCCGTGCTCCGCAACGGGAGAGGCCACAGCGTGAGAGGCCCGCGTAACGCAAAAAACAAACAAACAAACAAAAAAGATAAGATGGGAGACACCTAGCCTGCAGGTCACGAAGCTGGAAGTCCATGAGCTGGTCTTGCCACCTCCACGTTTCCTCTGAGTCTCTGCCCTCTCCTGACCCCGCTGTCCCCACCGCCCAGCTCATACCCCCATTTCATCCCATATCTCCCAGTTATCGATACCCACACCTCCAGGAGAAACTCACAGGCCCTTCTGGGAAGCTGCCCTGCTCAAGTCTCTGTTGTTCCACCAGGGGCCACAAGGACAAGACGCTGTAAGCAGATGTGCAAGGGGAGGGGCTAAGATTCTGATAGGGGCACTTGGGGCAGCAGGAGTCACCTGTGGGGCTTCCGCATCTGTGCAGACGCCGTTCACGCTGGCTGGCTGTGAGGGTGCTGGCAGGCGGGGCTGGGCTCTGGAACGGCAGAGGTGACAGAGAACGTGAAGTCTGTGTGTTGCTCTGGCTCAGCCCCCTCTTCCTCCCCGAAGTTTCCCACTTCTCACCTGTCCCAGGTAGCATTGGGAGCTGTCTGGCTGTCCAGCAGGGCCCCTTCAGGCACACTGGCTGTGGGCTCTGGGGCAGGGGGCTGTTTCCTCCGTTCCTCTTCCTCCCTCTTTCTTTTCCGCTCCTTCTCCTGCTCCTCCAGCTGTCAAAAAATTCTGAGGTCAGAGCATGGAAGGTCCCAGGCATTGGGGAAAGCTGAAATGTCTCAACTCTAGTCTGATGAAACAGGAAGAATGGAGACTATAATTCCAGATGAAGGTGGGGATTAGGAGTTATGGGGGGGATGGTGTCTCTTAGTGCCACCCAGGGAAACGGATGGCTCCTAAAGTTCAGGTGACAACAGGGCACTCTTGGCTTACATCTGGGAGATGCTGGGGCAATGGGAAGAGAAGAAATGCCTTCTTCAAGCAGGAGAGGGCGCAAAGTCTGGGGCAGTGGGATGGGCCCGGTACTCCTGGGGTCCTGTAGCCCTCACCGCCGTGAGCTTCTCCAGTGCGCTGAAACGCTCCTCCCAGGCCACTGCGGACTTCTGGAAGGCTTCGTGCCGCTTGATGAGGCTCTCGACTTCATCGACTGTGCAACCCAGCTCAGCACTTCGCACCAACGGCTCCTGGCTGCACAGCCAGGCCTCCGCCATACCTGCGTCTCTCCCAAACACGAGCACCTCCAAAACTGCAGGCAAATCAGGGTGGGCAACGACAGGGTATTATAGCCACAGCAGCTTCAAGCACAGGGACACAGAGAAAGCCACTGCCCCAGAGCAGGAGCTTAGGGCAGAGCCAGGCAGTGCCAAGGGTGGGGGCCTTGAATTCCACGCCCCAGATTCCTGGTCTCACCTACTCTGGAAACTACAGGGTGCAAGACCCCCAGCCGCTCCCTCACCGCCCAGGGCCTGGAGCGGGCGCAAGACCCCCAGCTGCTCCCTCACCGCCCAGGGCCTGGAGCCCTCAGTTTCCTACAGCGGCTCACCAAGCTGCAGCCAGTCCATCTTCTCCTGCCACTTGTCAGCTGTCTCCTGGCGCCGTGCCTGAAGCTGAGACAGCTTCTCTGAGATCTGGGTCGGGGCGGGGGGGGGGGGGGGGAGATGCGAGTTAGCACCCAGAGGGGCCTTGCCAGGGTCCCTGGGGGTCTCACATGGGGGAACCAGTGATTTCTGATTTCAAGAGGCAGACAGTTCTGGGAGAAAGACAAAATGGGGAGATCCCTGAACAGCACTAAGGGGAAGGTGAAAGGTTTCTGCAAAGAAAGAATGAAAGGAAGCAGGAAGACTCAGAGGAGAAATCAGCATTCAGCCCTCCCCCGTGAGGGCGCCCGGCTACGCCCAGGCCTCACCCACCTCCTCAGCCGCGTAGTGGCTCCTGGCGAGCAGCCCCTGTCCCATGTCGATGCAAGAGGAGAAGCGGTCAGCCCTGGCCTCTATCTCCGCCTTGATGCCTTGGTGGTTCTTGATGACCAGGTCTGCGGAGGAAACATCCCTGGGGGCACGGAGACCACATCACCCGCTGCCCACCCTATCCCGGCCACCAGCCCATAACCCCCGGAGGCCGCCAGGCTCTGTGGGCCTCACCGGGGCCGCTCCTGGGCATCCATCTGCAGGTTCACTCCGTCCATCCACAGCATCAGCTCCCGGACAGCCTTGAAGAAGCGGAACTTGTCCGTGGTGTCCAGCAGCAGCTGGCGGCGGGCAGCAGAGCTTCCCTGAAGCTGCGCCCAGGCCTCGGCCACGGCCTGCATGTGGCGGCCGATCTCCTCGGCCTTGTCTCCGGCGTAGGCCTTCTGGAGCCGGTGGCCGTCATCCTGCACCTGCTGGGCCTGCCGGGGCCCAGGTCAAAATCAGGCAGAGTTGGGAGACTCTGAGGGGCTGCAACCTTCCTCAGTCCTGACCTCTGCTCAACACCTCCTGCCCATTTTACCAGCCGGAGAAGCAGGGGGAGGAGTTGGCGGGGGGGGAGGTGCTGGGAAAGATGAGGGCTGGAGTCCAGAGTAAGCCCTGTCATACTCTGCCCTATAGGGTCTTACCAGGGGGCCTGGGCTTAACCTGGGGATCAACCCTTTAAAAGGGTCACTAGCCGATGAGCTTTCAGAGGCCTGTCTAGCTCGTGGGGGACCTCAAAGATTGCTAGAGTGAGAATTTCGGCCTGAAGAAGGGACTTCGGTGGGGGGCCGACTGGGTTTAAATGGCTGCAGGAAGGATCTATGCTTATTTTGTGTAGGTCTAACACCTGAGTGGGACCAACAGATGGATTTTAGTACACCATGAAGAACCTTCTACCCACCAGGACCATGTGAAAATGTCACGGGCCCTCAAAAAGCCTGGTCATTACAGGTGTGGACGGGGTGGCTAGATGTCCCCTGGCCAGAGACGGTTTCCTGGAACCATCCTAACGTCATCCCTACGTGGCCCTGCAGAGGATGCGATCCCTCCAGCCTCCCCATGTTCCCCACGGAGTCTCCTCTAAGCCCCCTCATCCCTCCCCCCTGCCTCCACGCATGCTTGAGTCAGACCTGGGCGCTGAGGGCCTGGATGTCGTGCTCAAAGGCACAGTGCCGGCGCTGCAGGGCCTCGGCAGCGTTGAGGTCCCGGCCGGTCCCGTCTGGAAGCTGCTGCTGCTTGTGCTGCACCCGCGCCAGGGCCTGGCGTGCACCATGCAGGAAGCGCTGCAGCTCGTGTGCAGCTGCCAGCACCTGACCCCGCGTGTCCAGCAGCTCGAGCAGGTCAGCCCAGGCCTCGTTGAGACTGTCCTTCCACTCAGCCACCGTGGCCCGGGCGGCGTGGCCCCCGGCGATGAGCCCGTTGGCCAAGGCGTTGGCGCTGTCCACGCGCTCCTGGCCGATCGTGCTCGTGTCCCGGGAGAACTCTCGGAATTTGTCCCGGAGCATCTGGCAGAGGAAGCGGTTGCACGGACAGCACTGTGACGTGGTCCCTGACTTGCAGGGCAAGTCCTTTCACCCCAGACTGAGAACCCACTTCTTTCCCTGGGCCACATGGGCCAAAGTAGATTTCTTCAGCAGGGCCGAGTTGGGCAGCAGAAGCAACTGGTTCCCACTGACCCTGGATTTGACTGACACGCCCAGCCTCCAGCCCCCAGCAAAGGGGTACTTGGAACCTTGAGTCTTCAGACAAGGATACCCTAACTATGGTCCATATTTCGGCACCAGTGAGTGTCCAACCCCCAAACCGTGGGGAGGAATCTCAAGTCCCCAGTGTACTGGTGAGTTCTGCTGGAAAACAGTGATCGGTCATTTCCTTTTGGCCCGCGTCTATGCGCAGCCCCACGTCCTCCTTTCTGCACGATTCTCCCAATTAAATATCTCAGAACCCAGAGGACAGCGTCTGCACGACCTGGTCTTGCACCCCTGCCCCTTGGTGCTCCGCCCAGGATGAAGTGCTAGTCTCCCAGGGGCCCTGGTGGACAGCCAGATAGCACCCGATGCTACCTGGGACAGGATGAAGTGCTAGTCTACCCTTCCCGGAGCCCACCTGCGGCCGCTGTCCTCCCCACACTCACAGTCACGTGCTCGTAGTCCTGGCCCAGCTCGTGCGAGGCTGCCACCACCTCGCGCTCCTGGATCCACTGCTCCAGGTCGTCCAGCTCCCGGCGGAGCTGGCACAGACGCAGGTGCTCGTGCAGGCGCTCCCGCCGCTCTCCCGCCAGCTCCTTCAGGCTGGCGTACAGCTTGTCCACCTGGGCTTGGCGGATCGATATGCGCGTGCTGCGGGGGAGGGGAGGACACACTGCTCTGACCCCTAGTCTATCCCAGAGAGTCCTGCCCCCCAACTGCTCGCCAAGTCCCTGCTTCTCCAGCTTTCTAGATGGTCCTGTACACATGCAGTACGGAAGGCTCTGCAATCTCTGGGCCTTTCTGGAACTGGCTCCCCTCTCCCCCAGGGACTGGCCTGGGGGTCCAGGTGCTATGCTCACCTCTCTGGGTGCTCGTGATCAATCATGTCTTGGCTGCTGGCTGCCAGCTGGTGGATGGTCTGGGCGTAGTCGGCCAGGGCTTGTTCCAATACCTGATGCTTCTTCACCTCTGCCTGGGCACTCAGCTCGTCCTGGGGGAGGGGAGAGGGGCAGCAGAGAGTAGGGGGAGGGGGGAGGAAAGCCGTAGCCTGCGCTCTGGTCTGGCTCTCACCTTGGCCTTCTCCTGGCCCATCATGTGTAACTCCTGCTCGCCCATCCAGGCCTCTGCCTCCGCGGCGTCGCGGTAGAACTGCTGAGCCCGCAGGGCCTCCTCCAGTCGCTTCCCTCGAAGCTCCAACTCGTGGCCCAGGCGCTTCCACATTTCCTGTAGCTCAGCCAGCTCCGGGCCTGCTGCCGCCGCACCCAGAGCGCGCTGTCGCTCCGTTAGGTCCGCGATCCGCGGCTCGTGGCCCTGGATCTCCTTCTGCAGGGTCTGTCCGTGGCGACAGAGGAGGAGACGCTGAAAGGCTTGCCGAGGGACCCCCTCACCCTACATCCCCCCTTACGCTTACTCAACAGCAAGCCCCCCTTCACACCATTGTTTCTCATCCTCCCTGCGTCCTCTCACCTCCCCTCTTTACTGGCCCATGACGCCCCTTCAGTCCACACGATCTCCCACCAGGGGAACCCACCCTCCCAAGGTGAGGAAAGGCGAACCACTGAAGTCTAGGATTACACCCAGCAACCAGGGGGAGCCAGAGGAACCCCAGTTCTTAAGAAAACACACTTTCAAGTCTGGGGAGGCTCTTGGGACCCTTTCTTCTGCCTTTAGCCTCTGCCTCACCTGGTTTTTCTTCATGAGGAGCTGGACACTGGGCAGGTCCCTGCCATGCTCCATGGAGCTAGCCACGGGGAGCCGCTCTGTCACCCACAACTGGATACGAAAGTGGGGGTTAGTGGAGGTCCGGAGGGCGAAGTCCGAGCTAGGGGTTGGATAGTGGGGACTCCTGGGGGAAGGTTTTCTAGGGCTCCCGGTTCTGGGGCCAAGGGACCTAGAGGGTGTCCCTAGAGGGTTGACTTTCAGTGCCAAAGGGAAGAGAAAACAGAGCACTGCTGGCATTCCCCCCAGCATCCAAGAAGGAGATCAGAGAGCCAAAGACAGCCCCGTCCCAGGCGCCGGAGACTCACGATCTCATCCTCCACATCCCGGTGGAACTGGTGCTGCTCGCGAGAGGCTTGCAGGCGCCGGCAACGCTCCTTCATGGGCTGGCACAGGGCCTTGAACTTCTCCTCCACAGCCCGCGAGGTCCTCTCCACCTCCCCTGCACCCTGGTCTTCCTGGGCCAGAGCTTTTGCCTGTGCCTGGATTGCTTCCACCTCCTTCTCTCGCACAGCCATCTCCCTTTCCAGCATCTGCCAACCGGAAGAGGAAGGAGGTGTTATCACCGTGCCTCCACCTTCAAACTCAGCAGAGACACTGGTCTATATCGAGCCAATCATGAATTCTTATCCCTGGGGCTCAGCCCAGGGAGAGTATCTCTTCATGGCCTACATCAGTGGATCTCAAACTTTAATATATATGAGAATCCAGGGGGTGTGAGAACTGTGCTAGCTATCAATTTACTGTCTCTCAGTCCCCAATCCATCTCAGTTCCAAGTCCATCTTTGCCCATTTTGAGTCACTGGAACTGGACGCTGTAAATATTTCTCCTTTGCCAGCTGGTGCAACACTAGGCCTTGTCCGTAGAGGGCGCTGGAGGGACACCTGGATGCACAGGCGAGGCCGAGGCTTCTAGCTACGGTTCCAGTGTGCTTTCCTTCTTGCTCCTACGGTACAACTGCCCGCGGTGTGCAGGAGACCCGGTGGCCCTCACCCTCCAGCAGGTTTTGCTGGCATCTCAGTGGCAACTTCCTGATGGCCAGCCTTGGCCTGCCAGATTCAGACCTGCTCTGGTCTGTGACACTCCAGCAAATTTCTACACCATCCAGCGGGCCTCTGCCTTCACCAGTGAGGTCTGAAACTCAGCCTTGGGGTAGGAGGAGGGCATCCCATTCCTTCCTGGGTGCCCCCTCCTCAGTCCTAGAGGCAGTAGCTGCTCCCTACATGTGCTATTCCTGCATTCTTTAGACCAGGGGTCAGCAAACCCCGCCCCTGGCTGGGTTTTGTAAATCAAGTTTTATTGGCACACAGCCACACCAGTCTTTTACGCATCGACTATGGCTGCTTTTACCCTAGGAGGACAGAGCTGAACAGTTGTGACAGAGACTGTATGACCCTCAAAGCTCAAAATACTATTTGGCCCTTTACAGAAAAATGTTTTCTGATCCCTGTTTTGGAGTCCTCTTTACCCCACTGGCAGGTAACCCTCTTTTATTAGTTAGTAGTTCTTTTCACTAAAGTTTCCTTGTTCAAGTTTGTGTGTGGTTTCTGTCTCCCAACTTTACTCTGACTGACACACACTCCCAGAGATTCTGACATTGGTGGCCCGTGGAAGTCGCCTTGAGAAATACCAGTGAAGATGCTGTCTGCGAGGGCTGAGGATGGTCTCGTGAATCTCAAGAGCTACTGACTCCCCCCTCGTTTCTTCTGCTGTTCACCAGTCCCACCAAAGGCCCGCCGTGTACCTGCTGCTTCTTGAGCAGGATGTTGACGCTGGTGAGGTCTTTGCCATAGTCGTCGGAGTGCAGCTGGGCCTGCAGGCTCTCCAGCCAGCTCTCCAGGGCAGAGCAGCTCTGGGCAAACAGCTCAGCTCGGTTGGCATCAAAGAGGCTGCGGGCTTTGGCCTGGGTGGTGGTCTCCAGCTCGTCCCAGCGCCTGTGCAGGTCGTCTAGCTTCTCCCACACCAGAGCTTTCAGCTCCGGCTTCTCCAGAGTCAGCTCCCGCCCTTCCTGGGTGTGGGACAAGGAAGGGGTCAGTGTCAGAATTAGATACCACTGAACACGAGCCGATAGCAGAACAGGGACCTAAAGGGCCTCAGGGACCTGAAGTAAGGGCTATCCTACCGAGTTCTTGGGTGTTCTCCAAGCTTTTTAAGCTCTCCTACCCTCACTGCTGAGTAAACCCTACTCCTTCCTCAAGGTCCCATCAAACCTCGTCTCAGGGTTTCCCTGGTGGCGCAGTGGTTGAGAGTCCGCCTGCTGATGCAGGGGACACGGGTTCGTACCCCGGTCCGGGAAGATCCCACGTGCCGCGGAGCTGCTGGGCCCGTGAGCCATGGCCGCTGAGCCTGCGTGTCCGGAGCCTGTGCTCCGCAACAGGAGAGGCCACAACAGTGAGAGGCCCGCGTACCGCAAAAAAAACACCAAAACACAACCTTGTCTCAGTTAAGAGGCCACTGCGCTCTCTCCTTATTTTGAGTTCCCTGGTGCTTGTGGTTTTCAGTGTCATATTGCACGTGCTATTGTGTTATCGGCCATCATTTTGTGTTTCTCAGCTCATTACCTCTCACCTGAACTATGGCAAGTGACTCTCACCTGGTTTCCCCACTCCCAGATCTTCTTCTTGAGGACTCTGGTTTCTGGGGAGGTGAGGGCAGCGTGACTTGATCTGTACGCAAGGTGGCCTGGGAAGTACCAGGGAGTTATGCCCCCAGAAGCAGTCCTCAACCAGCGACAGCCAGGGCATTGGTGGACCAACGCTGGGAGTCCTTGCTTTGGTTGGGATAACTCTGATGCATGTTCCACACCGTCGCCCAGGTGTCCCATGAGGACTGAGTGCCAGGTGCCCACTGGGGTAACTGGCATGGCAGTGGACCCTTCACTGACTACCTTCCCTTCTCCGCCTCACCTCCCCACCCGCTACTGGCATTCCTGTGATCACCTCCCGTGGAAGTGGCCTGCACTGGAAGCCTTGCTTCTAGGGGAACACAAACCAAGACACTGCCTTCAGGCCAGGATGAAGAGCACCGCTGGGTAACTTTACCAACCGTCGGCACAATCCACTCCGATGCACAGTCCTTACGTGGTGATTGGGGCTTTTCATGACCCGGCCTGGCAGGCTTTTCCCACCTTTCCTTCCATGGCCGCTTCACGCATTCTGTGCTCCTGCCAGAAGGACTTACGCCCTTGCTCCTGGACAGGTGCCCCACTTCCACACCCCTGGTTTCTGGTTTCTCTACCAAGAAACATCTTTCCCTCAACACCTCTGCCTGTCCAAATTCTACTCGTCCTTCATGGACTGCCCCGCTGGCCCCTGCTTCTAGGATTCCCACATCTCCTCTCTCCTTAGTGCCCAGGCTTTATCAGGCTCTCTCATTATATTTGTTATATTCTGCTTTGGATTGACTTTAGCTGTTTGTGTACATGTCTCATATCCTGGCTCCTGTGTCGTTCCTCGAGGGTGGAGCCTGCAATGGAATCACCTTTGTTCCCCACTCAGTGCCTAATACAAGGCCTTGTACAGAGTAGCACAAAGTAAATATTTGCTGAACAAATGGAGAAACTGGATCCACACTGGTCTCTTCCTCTTCCCAACCGTCATGCCCTTGAGGGAAGGAAAGCATCTTTTTATATACCTTGCAGCACCTAGAAGAGTGCTGAGCACACAGGATGTTGTCCAGGAATACTTGCTGAGTGGAAATTAAGTTTTGCCTGCGCTCAGCTCTTGAGGCAGAGCTGGGTGGGAGACCAAATACCAGGAAAGCAAGACTCAAAAACGAGGTTGGCAAACTGTGGCCCAAGGGCCAAATCTGGCCCACCACCTGTTTTTATAAATAAAGTTTTATTGGAACCCAGCTACACTCATTCGTTTATGTATTCCCTGTGGCTGATTTGGCACCACACTCGCAGAGTTGAGTAATAACAGCAGAAACTGCGTGGCCTGCAAAGCCTAAGATATTTTCCGCCTGGCCCTTCAGAGAAGTTTGATGACCTCACTGAAGAGTGTCCTCCTGCTCTGGACCAGGAATAGATATCGTGCTGACCCAAAGCTGCAGTCTGGCTCCGTACTAATTTGCCTTTTCTCAAAGTTCTGGAGTCACTGTCCCATTGACCTAAGACATTTGCTCCCCAGACCATTTCTTTCCACCTTGGAAGTTTGGCACTAAGGGCTCCATGATCTATCTCTAAGCCAGATCCTGAAGCCAGGACCCTCCCCTGCACTGCGGCTGGGACGCTGAAGGGAGGAGGCTCCAAAGGCTTCCTTCTTGCTGCCCCCGTCCCATTGCTCACCTTGTCCACCTTGTCCAACCAGTCCTTGTTGGCGGCCAGCTCGGCCATGAACGCCTGGTGCTTCTGCCACTTGGTGTGCAGGTTGCGGGCCTCATCATAGGACACGTCCTGGGCTGTCAGCATCTTCTCGTCAATCCAGAGTTTCAGCTGGACCGATCATGGAGCAGGGATGGAGAAGGGCAGAATACACTTCAGAGAGAGGGAAGCGGGAAGCGGGAAGGGGGCGAGGGTGAGTCGGGGGAGGTGGGGGATGTGGGGAGAAGCCAGGCAGGGATTCACATGCTCAGGTGACACTGCAGTGGACTGACTCCAGGCTCAGAGAGCGAGGGCGTTGTGGGAAAGGGTGGCCAGGGAACGTCAGAGGCGACAGGGGGGACTGAGAGCCTCACCTCGTGACAGTCTTGTAAGAAATGCTGCCGCTCTCGGTTGTCCCGAAGACGGCCCAAAAGCTGCTGCACTGCTTCTTGATTCTTCCTGTGTCTGTAATGACAGGCCCCTGTGAAGCCCTTGAACTTGCTATGAAAGAGTTATGACCCTCTAACTAACCTAGAAGCCCTCAGTCCTCCTCCTCTGGGGACAGTACCTTCCGGGAGCGCTACAAGTCAACCCAGCAACCCTGAGGCCCAGTGTCCAGCTACCCTAGGAGACTTCGGGGAGGCGGAACTTCCCCGCCTGTGACTCAATCCCTCTCGGACCACTTGGTTTTTCCTCCTCTGCTTTTTGTCAGCTCCCCACCCCCATCTGTCGGCCTGAGTGCCATGTTCATCCTGTTTTCACCTGGTCCCCTTTAGGGACCCTCATTTGCCCACTGTCCTCATCATACCTCCTCTCTATGGAGTCTGCCTTCTCTTGGATCTTCTCGGCATGGATGTTGCCCTCAGACACCAGCTGGCGCCCGGCTTCCAGGAGCCCGCGGATCCGCTCACCATTGGCATCCATGGTGCTCATGAAGTCTTCCAGCTTTTTAATGGCGGCATCAGCAGCCTGGAGTGTCCCCGGCATCTCCGTGTGAGACAAAACATATTCCTGTGTGGGAGGGAGATACCGAGCTCATTTCTCAACCTCTCAGAAGGAACCTACCAAAGGGCCCATCTGAGACATGGAAGCCAACCAGGTAGGGACAGGCAGACTCTGGCTCTGAAGACGGAGGGATGGTGCCTGATTATGTGGGAGTCTCAGAAAGTTAGAACGGAGCTGGGCTGGAGGGCCTTTAATACTCCAAGTCCTGTTCCATCTTATTTATAGCTGCTGCTTCCATTTCTGTTATATGACAAGCCAGGTTTTCTATTTCTTCTCTAGTCAGTTTTGGTAAGTTATGTTTACATCTTTTTTTTTTTTTAACTCCCTTTTTTTTTTTTTTTTTTTGCGGTACGCGGGCCTCTCACTGTTGTGGCCTCTCCCGTCACGGAGCACAGGCTCCGGACGCGCAGGCTCAGCGGCCATGGCTCACGGGCCCCGCCGCTCTGCGGCATGTGGGATCTTCCCGGCCCGGGGCACGAACCCGTGTCCCCGCATCGGCAGGCGGACTCTCAACCACTGTGCCACCAGGGAAGCCCCCGTATTTTTTTTTTAACGTGTTCTCCCTGCCCATCCTGTTCCCTCACCTACTCCATGTGATGCGTTTACCTCCTCATCCACCACTCCTTCACATTCCTTTGGTCCCTATTTCCCACTTTTTCCTGGTCGGGACTTTGCCCCCCGGACTCTTACCTGGCTGCTGAGCACGCCCTCGGCCTGGCGAGCATCCCGCAGGAACCCCTGGAAGCCGTGGGCCTGGGCAAGACGGCCTCGTCGGCTCTCCCACATGCGGCCCAGCTCCTCCCAGCCGGTTCCCAGCGCTTCGAGTCGCTGCCGTAGGAAGAGGCACTGGGGATCGGCCTGGTCCCGGGTCACCTCCTCACCCACGGCCCGAAGCTGGCTGTACTCGCTCCGGGCCCGCTCCACCTCTCCCCGCAGGGCTGCATGTTGGGCCAGGAGGGCCTCTGCCTCAGGCAGGGTGGCCGGCCCTTCTTCAGAGGCCACGGAGGTCTGCGTGCGGCCGAGCCAGGCCTGGAAGTCATCCAAGCTGCGCAGGAAGTCCTGCAGCCGCCGCGCCTCACCCAGCGACTCCTCTCGTCGCCGCATGGTGGCCCTGAGGTCCTCCCAGCCGGCTTGCACCTCTCCAAGCCGGGCGCTGATGGCAGGGGCTTGGGCGGGGTGGCCAGCAGCCAGGGCATTTGCCTCTCGGGTCAGTTCGCCCACCCGGGCAGCGATGGCCTCCAGGTCCCTCTCGGTGCCGGCCAGCTTACGCTGCAACGCCAGCACCCCGGCCAGGTCATTGCCCAGGCCCTGGGTGGACTCGATGACCTTGGTCTTTTCTCTCATCCAGGCCTGGGTCTCTGTGCACTCTAAGTGGTAGTTCTGGATGCTCAGGGCTGACGTCAGAGCTGCCTTCTTGCCGTCCGCCAGGGACCGAAACTGCTGCCACCTGAGGGCAGAGGGAGTGTCCGGAGCTGCTCAGCTTTCCCGCCCTGTGCAGGTAGATGGGAAGCTTCTTCCTGCTCTCTCGCCCTTGGTATAACCTACCGCCTGCTTCTGCCGTTTAGAGAGCCTGCTCCCCACTCATCTTCCCGTGACTCCTCCTTGTCTGCTCCCTGTCCAGGCACCAGCCCCTTCAGACGACCTTTACCCCACTTCCATCTCTTTCATCACCACCCCGCTCCGACATATTTCAGATGGCTTTCCCTCCTCATTTTAGCCTCTCTCCCATGCCCTACAGAACTCTCTTCCAGCTGCCGTCCTGTCCGCTGCATCCTTTCTCACCCCACCTGTGGTTGAGCTGCTTCTGGGTGTTGACAATGCTGTCCTTCCCCGGGGGGTTGGCCTTCAGCAACTGCTCTGCGATGTCATTCACAGCAGTAATTCGCGCTGCAAGGGCGTTCATTTCAGGCTCCAGGGTCTCGAACCTGATGGGGTGGAAGAGCTGGGCATGAGCGGTGGGAAGCAGCGGTGTGCTGGTCCACCTCCCTTAGATGCATGCCCACGAGAACTCCTCTCCGTCAACATGAGGCTTATTGACAGGAGTCTCTGCACCTCTTCCCTACATGGTTCATAGCATCTGTGGATCAAGGGGGAGCCCCCAACTCCCCCCAGACAAGTAGAAAAACTGTCATCTCTAGAGTGGCTCAAAAACATGGTAAAAATTAAAGGGGAGGACCAGCTGGACAACAAGTCAAACTAATCCCTGGCACAGGCCTTCACCCTTCAGCAGAACCTCCCTTATTCCTCCTGGGACTTACCCCTTAGCTGCCTACCTGGGTCCCACCTTACTAATATGTGTTAAAAAATGAGTTGATAATGAAAAAAATGTAAGTGATAAAGATGTGAAGCATAACTTCTCCTGGAACATTTCATATTCTCATAGAGCAGAGTCTGCAAATGGGCCACGTAATAAATATTTTAGGTTTTGTGAGCCATTCGGTCTTTATCACGAATATTCAGCTCTGCTGTTTTAGTGCAAAAGCAGACACAGGGATGACATGCAAATGAATGGGCATGGCTATGTTCCAATAAAGCTTTATTTACAAAAACAGGCAGAGGCTGTATTTGGCATAGGGGTTTCTGGCTCCTGTCATGGGATATATTGAAAAAAGCAACAAAACATCTTTAATTACATTTTTAAAACCACCAGGAAATTTGACTAGAGATTGAGTAGTAGGGACTTCCCTGGTGGTCCAGTGGTAAAGCATCCGCCTTCCAATGCAGGGGACGCGGGTTCCATCCCTGGTCAGGGAACTAAGATCCCACACGCCACAGGGCAGCTAAGCCCGTGCGCCTCAACTATTGAGCCCGTGCGCCACAACTGGAAAGAGAAAACCCACACGCCAGAACTAGAGAGAAGCCCGTGCGCCACAACGAAAGATCCCACATGCTGCAACAAAGATCCCGAGTACCGCAACTAAGACCCGGTGCAGCCAAAAAAGAAAAATAAATAAATAAATAAGTAAACCAATAGAAGGAAAAAGAAGATTGAGTAGTAGGTGATATCAAGGAATTGATAATTTTGTTTTATGTGATAATGGTATTGTGTGTGGTTCTATAAGAAAAACATCATTTCTAAATTACTTTAGGATTTCTTATTCTGCAAATAAAGCTACTTCACGAGGGCTTAATCAGTGTCTCTGTCTAAAAGGTTTATAACTTCAAAGCCTTAGCTAGTCTAAGCCTGAACACACAATTACAAAATAGTGTACTCATATTGCAAATTTCTGTGCTCCTGGAGAATACAGAGGTGAAACGTTAATACTGGGGATTTGCTTTTGAAAAGGACAACTAATCAAACAGAGCAAGATACTGACGATGACTGAATTTGAGTGATGGCTGTATAGGAGTTTGCGGTATAATGTTTCTATTTCTGAGGATATTTAACGCTTCTCATTAAAGCAGAAACCAGATGACTGGCAAGACTCCAAAGGATGTAGCCAGAGCAGGTGGCACCCGCCATACACCACACACATGGGGACCACCCTATACACTGGCCCCAAACTTGCAAGGCCACTCGGGAGGGCGGGGCGTGAGCGGGGCCCACCTTTGCTGCACGACCTCCAGGTCCTCCAGGCGCTCAGGCAGGGCAAGCCCGTTTAGCCACTGCTCCTTCTCCTCCACCCAGAGCCCGCAGGCCCCCGCCTCGCTGAGCATGGTGTAGAGCGCCAGGGCCGCCTCCAGGGCACGTGCGCGCTCACCCGCGCGGGCCAGCAGCTCCTCGTAGTGCCTCTCCAGGGTGGGCAGCTGGCCCTGCACCTCAGGCGTGCGGCTCAGCACGGGAGGCAGGGCCGCGGCCTGCTCCCTCAGGGTGTCCAGGGTGGGCCGGTGGCCTCGGATCTCTTCCTCCAGGGCCCGATGCTGCCGGGCCAGGGCCTGCGTGGAGAACTCGTCATGTCCCAGCTCGGGGCTGGACACCAGGCGCAGCGCGTCCACCAGCCAGGCCTCCATGTCGTTTGCGTCCGCCTGGAACTGGTAGAGGCTGGCGGCCTGGGCGAGCCGCTGGGCGCGCTCCTCCGCCAGGGCCTCCAGCTTCTCCCACTGCGCCTGGAGCTCGGCGGTGCGGGCGGCGGCCTGGCCTGCCCCGGGGTGGCCCTCGGCCACTAACTGCTGGCCCTGCTCCAGGGTGAGCTTCAGGGGCCCCAGCCGGCCGCTCATCTCGCCTCGCAGGGCTGTGTGCTTGTTGAGCAGGCGGAGGACGCCGGTCAGGTCCCGGCCGGTTTCTGCTGAGGCCAGCAGGTGCTGCTGCTCCCGCACCCAGGCCTCGGCCTCGCCCACCTCCCAGAGGAAGCGCCAGAGTCGCCGGGACTCCTCCAGCCGGGCCCGCCGAGCCGCTGCCAACTTGCACAGCGACTCATAGTTCTGCTCCAGGGCGGCCACCCGCTCCAACACCAGCTGGGGGTCGCACGGTTTGTACTCTGAAACAGTCACACCAGAGGGCCAAGAGCTGTGGCCCAGCCCTCTCCTGCCCCCTGTGCACTCCTAGTTACGAATCCCCCCACCCCACTCTCTTAGCTCTGTCGCCCACCGTCCACCCATCATCTTTCCTGTCCCCAGGTTTTTCCAGTCTTGCTGCTTCAGCTCTTAATGTTCTCCTTCCCAGCTCCCCCCACCTTTTCTCCAGTTCCTCCCCCTCCCGGTTTTCACCTTTTCCTGGGTCGCAGAAGCGCAGTGCAGAGGCGCTGACGGCCCGCACCCTCTCAGCCTGTACAGCAATGTCGGCTTCCACCAGCTCGTGCAGCTGCAGCAGGTCCTCCACTCCAGCCAGATGCTTGCCCAGGTCCTGGGACTGCAGCCGGCCCTGCGGGGCGCACGCAGCATGTCGATGGCCGTCTGAGAGCCGCCCGGTTCCCTCCCAGTCAGGCCTCTTGCCCCGCCACACACGGGCACTAACCTCGTCCCATCTTCCTGGATCAACCACACATCCCGACCTCTTGGGGCGGCTCCAGGTGTTGCACCCAGGTGAGCACACATGCTCCCAGCTGTCAGCCCTCACTCGCACACATAGTGACCCCTGAGTTCTCTCCTGGCACCCTGGCCTCTTTGTACTCAACTCCCCTCCTGCCGAATAACTTTCCTACTAAACCCTGCTCCTGGAGTCTCCGCTCTGACTCATCACCTCAGCACCAGAATTACTGCCACCCTCCTGTGGTCGTGGCTCAGTCCCCAGCACCGCAGCAATCGTCGCATCTCTGCAGACCTATCCACATCGCTGTCTCTCGCCTAGATCACCGCAACAGCCTGTGACTGGTCTCTCTCTGCTCCCACTCTGGCTGCCCACAGCCATTCTTCAAATAGCAGTCAAAGTGACATTTAAAAAAATGTAAAAACGCAGAATCATGTCTCTCCCCCTTTTCAAAACCTTCTAATCACTTTCAATGCTCCATGTCACTCTGAGTAAAATCCAAACTCCCTGACCAGGCCTGTAAGCCCTAAGCGAGCAGGCTGCTTCCTCCCTTACCTCATCCCCTGTCCCCTCCCTGTTCTTACAGCAGCCCACCCCCACCCCCCCGCCTCCCTTCTCATCCAGAACATGCCACACGTGAGCAGGCCAAGGGCCTTTCTGTTCCTTCTGCCTGGAAACATTCTCTCCTTAGATCTCCCTGTGCTGGCTCCTTGGGACATTCTGCTCTCAGCCTAAATGGCATTTTGCAGAGAGGCCTTCCTGGACCCCTCCATCGCACTCCTGTCTCCCTTTCCTCACAGGTTTCACGCCCACCTGCTGTGCTGTTTACTGACAGGCCCACGGGTTTGATCATCAGCCTCGTCCCCCTGGAACGTGAGCCGCTGAGGACAGGGAGCTGTTTGCTCTGTTCACCTGAACCGGGGACAGGGCCCTGGACTGGTACATCCTCTGCAAAGGTTCGGCTGAGCAGATGGGCGAACGTGCCCATCGTACTCCCATGGTCCCGACCGCCTTGACCCCACCTCCGCATCCGCTGGTACCTTCATCTCTTCCATCCAGTCCATGAGGTAGAGCAGGTCCTGGAACACCTTCTGCAGCTCCAGGTTGAGGAGGAGCCGCTCCCGCCGGGCGGCCACCATCTGCCGCAAGAAGTCCCAGAGCCGCGCCACGTTGTTCTGCCGCGCGGCGATGCGCTTGATGTCGTGGTAGTGCTCAGCGGCCAGCTCGGCGGCCACGGCGCCCACCGCCTGCACCCGGCCGCTGTAGGCCACGATGTCCGTCTCGATGGCTTCGTGCTTCCGCACTGCTGCCTCCACGGCGGCCAGCTCCAGCCCAAAGTTGTCCTGGGGCGGGGACAGGGAGGGAGGGCTGGGAGCTCCGGGAGCCGCTCTGCTCACCCCCTGCCCCCCCACCCCCGGAGCACTTCTGCTGCGAGGTGCCAACTCCACGGGGTGGCTCTCAGCGTCCTCTCTATCCCACCCCATCCTGTCTCACCAGCCCTTCTCCTGTTCAACGCTCCGGCCCCTGGTTCCCGGGCTCTTGGTCTCCAAGTCTGTGTGATGGAGTTCTTGTTTCTTTAGCTCCCCACCTCGCAGGGCTCCTTATCCACCACTCTCTCTCACTCTCCCATGACTCCAGACCTGCCTGGACAGGCCAAGAGCCCCCCGCCGTGTCCTACCTGGGACACAAGGCGCTGGTTCTCGCTAAGCCAGGTCTCCCGCATGGCGGCCTTGCGGTCGAAGCGGGCGGCCAGCTGCTCCAGCTTCTCCTGGCGGATCAGCTCCGTGCGCAGGGCCAGCTCACGCTCATGCTCAGCTTTCTCCAGCCGCTCCCAGGCCTGCGAGGTGGAGATAGGATTAGTGCTAAAGGGCCAGGGCTCAGGAAGTGAGGGCGGGGAGGGGTCACCAGGGCTGGGGGTGCAGGGTGGGTCCCAGGGAAGCTCGGTCTAGTGGGTCTGTGGAATGCGGTCAGACGCCTGTGCAGGGAAATATGAGGAACAGGGTGGCGTGAATGCCGTGGAGCCCCATGAAAACCACATCTGCTGATAGACAAAGACGGGAGGGGGACAGGGAACAGTGGAAATCACTGGATTTGTTTCTGGTGGTGGGGCTGTGGGCGAACCCTATTACTTTTGTTAATCTTATGCTGTCTGTGAAAAAAATGAAACAAAAGTAGGGCCAGCGAGTCGAGGATATGCTGAACAATAAGGGACTGGGGTATAATTTGCATGGAGAGACCGAGGGAGGAGGAGGGGGACGTGCAGGACTCGGGAGAGGATGTGGGAGTCACGCCTGCACCCGGGATGGGTGGGGTTCAAGCCAGGCCGAGGGTTCAAGCAGGGACAGTAGGGGCTGGTGCTGAGGGTGGGTCGTCCCAGGGATGGAAGGGAGGCTGTGGACCTTGTTGATGTCAGAGATGAGCCGGCCCTCGCGGGGCGTGTAGACCTTCTGGTTGTTGGCCCGCAGCTTGCTCTGGATGGTGAAGAGCAGCACTTCCAAGTTCCCTTTCTCAGTGAACCTGAGGCGGGAGGCCAGGTGGGGTCAGAGTCAAAGGCCACGAGGGGCCTGGGGGCTCTTTACATTTCAGAATGAAGTTGTTCTGTGTTGCTTTTCTTCTTATAAAAGCTTGTGAAAATACTGGCAAACCACGTTTAAAAAGAACCTAATTTTAGGGCTTCCCTGGTGGTGCAGTGGTTGAGAGTCTGCCTGCCGATGCAGGGGACACGGGTTCGTGCCCCGGTCCGGGAGGATCCCACATGCCGCCGAGCGGCTGGGCCCGTGAGCCATGGCCGCTGAGCCTGCGCGTCCGGAGCCTGTGCTCAGCAGCGGGAGAGGCCACAACAGTGACAGGCCCGCGTACGGCAAAAAATAAATAAAAAAGAACCTAATTTTAAAACAACTGAAAACCACACGGACACGACCACTGTCACCCTTGGGCATGTATGTACTGCATTTTTGCTTTACACAGATGGGATCGCACCATAACCATAGCTAACATTTGTGGAGGACTCACTCACTCACAGAGAGCCAGGCCCTGTTCTCAGGGCTTTGCATGCACTAACTCCTTCTCACTGTTACCTACATTCTCTCATTACCCCATTTTCCAGATGTGAAAACCGAGGCACAGACAGGCTAAATAACGCCCAGTGCTCACAAGGGTAGGTGGCAGAGCCAGGATGTGAACTCAGGTACTTTGAATCTGGACGCTTAGCCCTTTGCTCTCTGCCATCCACAGACAACTGTCTTGTAACTCTTATGTTTCATGAACGTCTTTTCAGGTGAATAAATGCATTCCTCCGATATTATTTTCAGTGGCTGTACCATGACTTATTTTTCTTTTACAAAGGTCACGTTCGTGAATATCCTTGAAGCTACATCTTTGTTCAATGCCCAGAAGAGGACTTTCTGGGTCAAAGGGCACACCTCAAATCATTCCCTGGAATGCACAGGAACAGATGTTTTCTGGCTTAATGTTAGTTTTGGAGCTGAAACACATTAACTCCAAAAGAGCCCAAAAACAAAAAACACAGAAGTTTTAGCATGTACCGTATAGAATCATCTAGTAGTAATTCCATACTTCAACAGTCAGTTGCTAAAATACATAAATGATAAGAACCTGTGCAATGTGCAAGTGACCAGCCACATGCACGTATTGCCAGCGACAATCTGCCTGTCAGATCCAATCCCCTGTCCTTAAGCTGGGATTGGGTTGCCGAGACACCCCGACCAATCTCTTCTGAGTAGACCGCACCGGCTCTACATACCATGGCAATCATTTCCACAGCATGATTTCTTGTAATGGGTGACCATTAAAATTTTTTACTTTGGAAACTGCTATTGGGGCTCTGAGCGGGGGGAAATGAGCCTCCACTGCATTTATGTGCTGCCGCATCTCCCTCCCAAAAGGATCCCCTCATTTAGGCTTCCTGCTGTGTGAGCACAGCTTGGGGCAGGCAGGCCGTGGCAGGGTGTGGCTCAGGGACACCTACTTGGGTGGCTTCTCCACAGTGCGGTAGGAATTGAAGGACTGGAGCTGGTTCTGGACACCACTCAGGGAGTTGGCCAGCTGCCGGTCATTGAGGGTCACGATCGTTTGCTCAATCCACTGTAGCAGCTCTGAGGCCAGGGACTCATACTTCTCCACCAGGCGCTCGGCCTCCATGGCGTGGTCCAGCACCTGTGAAACCGTGCTGTGGGTTCCCTGGCCCAGTCCTCCCCTGCTCCTGCTTTAGGGCAGTAGGACCCCTAGGCCAGGCCTCCTCTGGTCTTTATGCCTACCACCCCCATGCTGGAGAGTACCTTGCCAATTCTTTTGCCTTCCACGGCCAGGGCCTTCATCTTGGAGAAATAGTGGTAGTAAGTAGCCACGTAGGTAATAATTGATTTCTCATCTGGTTGGTCCACATTCACATCTGAGAAAAAGGACCACTCAGATCAGGCCGAGATTAGAAACCTGCCTCCCAGAAGTATGCCCACAACTTGAATCACTTACTCCAATCCTAGGGGCCTCCTAGCCCTCCCAGGCTGATGATATCTTTCCAGCTCCCTTCAGAGTAAAATGACAAATAAACTATTTGGACTACAAGGGCATGAAAAGCTAACCCTTCTATTCCCCCTCTTCCTAGAAACAAGCGGAGTTTAAAATCCAGAAGCCCAAAGAGGCTTTTACCCAGTGTAAAATTAGTTGTTTGGAGGAAGAGAGACAAGAAAAGAAACAGCATTCCCATTGGGGGATGGATCGTGGACTTATGGGCTGGAAAGATGCCCAAGAAGTCATCCAATTCAGGGGCAGCAAGACAGAAGGTATGAACGAGGCCTCCTGAACCCAGAATGTTCAGAGGGATGGGCCCAGGGAGCCCTGGAAGCAGGGACAGAGGCCAGTTCTCAGGGCCATCTTGGGGCACAGTCATGGCTATTTCTTACCTCAGTCCCAAAGTTCAGCTGTGGGCCCAGGAGGGGAGTGTCCTTCAAGCCAAATTAACTCCTACCACGAGGACACCAAGGCTGACTATGACTTGAAATCTCTTAATTGGTTCTCTTAATTGGGCCAGCTTGTATCCTACCTACAGGGAAGACTATTAGACCAAAAGCCCTCCTGACCACCTCTGACCTCCCATAGGCAGGCGGGAGCCACGGAAATCATCTCAGAAAGTTATGGGGTACGAGGCTTTACTTAAATGTTCTTTATCATAGCTGTGCTCCTCAAATGCTCTCCCAGGAACCTTGTGCTTGGCCTGCTTCGATCACTACTTAGCTGATGCTTGTCACTCTGGACTAAGAAGCACGGGGACAGGGACTACAGGTGGGATGGAAGACAGGGAGAAAGTAACCAAGCCCGAAATCCGCCCAAGGAGCATTTCCAGCAAGGAAGTCACTCGGCCCTTCCGTCCTTCCCTTTGCTGGCTGCACCAAGACTGCTCTCTGCTCTCCCAGAGAGGTGGCTGAGGAGACAGGCTCTGGAGCCAGGCTGCCTGAATGTGAATCTCAGCTCCACCAGCCGTATGACCTTGGGGAAGTCACTCAAGCTTTACAGGCCCCTGTCTTCTCTTCCATAAATGGAGCAGGATACTGATTTCAAAGGGGGTGTCGTGAGGATTAAATTAATTAGAGCACGTCAAGTGTAGTGCCAGGTACAAAACAAGAGCTCAGTGGCCATTCCCAGTCTCATCAGCATTAGGTCAGAACCACGGGGGCCAATGAGTAGGGTCAGCTGACCATAAGGCCAGTGCTTTGTGAGACCTCAGGGTCACGGAGCTTAATTTAGAACCCTAGAGTTTTGGGATTAGAAGGGCCCTTAGAGACCATGGAGACCAATCCTCTCATTTTAGAGATGAGGAAACCGAGCCACAGAGAGGCCAAGCGACTGGCTCTATGTCACAGAGCTGCTCCGTAGAGGGGCTGGGATAGAACCATACCCCAGGGCTCTTTCTGCCACGGGGCTGCCTTTCTTCCTATATTGAGATCTACTTTCCACGCCATAAAATTCACCCTTTTAAAGTATTCTATTCCACGGTTTTTAGTACATTTACAAGATTGTGCCATCGTCACCACGATCTAAATCCGGAACACTTCCGTCACTTCCCAAAGAAACCCCGTAGCCATCTGAGCGATCTGCAGTTCCTTCCCGTTCTCGCCGCCCTCAGCCCCCGGCACCCACTCATCTACCTTCTGTCTCTAACCCACAGCCTCTCTGCCCCACCTTCAGGATCCAGCAGCTTCGTAAGTCCCAGCTCCTTCTCAGCCAGATTGAAAGCGTTCTGCAGATTGTAATGTGCATTACACTTCTTCAGGGACTCAAAATCCAGCAGGTCTGGCCTGGGTGGGGAAGGAATATAGAAGGTATCAAGGGCATGTGAGATTCTGAAGAGGAAAAGTAAACCACCCCTATCTTTCTCCCTAAGTCCCCAACCCTCCCCGCCCCAGGGCTCCCATCGCAGGCCCTCCATGCAGTAGGCACCCCGACATCCTGGCTCTTCTCCGAATGTTCCTTTCTCGTAACTGCTGTGTAGCTCATCTCATCTCACTGCTTTGTCTATGTGTGCCTGGGCCCATGGGTCATCAACCCATCCAGTAACTCAGACAAGCTCTCGAACCCCCGTCTTCTCACCGGTGTTTATGTACAATGGCGTTGAAGGCCAGCCCATCTCTCCAGCTGGTGGTGAAGTTGTGCACGTTGACATTGGGGTACCTGTAAACAGAGGCCAGGATAGACAGTGAGGAGGGCCATCCCAGTCTGTGCCTCGAGGATGGACCTCCAGCTTGTGGTTCCTGGCCCCCATCCTTCCTTTACTGCACAGCCTCGGTGCATCCAACCCTCCAAGGCCACGCTGCCTGGGCAGCCTCACCCCGCGGTCTTCATCTGGCACCACAGCAGCAGGGCATCCTTGGCGGACTTCTTCTCCTTATTGTCTTCTGTTTCCACACTTATGTCTTGGATCTAAGAAGGAAGGAAGGAAGGAAGGACAGAAGGAAGGAAGGACAGAAGGAAGGAAGGGAGGAAGGCAGGCCCTCACTCCCTGAACAGGGGGTCCTGGAATTATCAGAGATGCTCAGAGATACACGGCAGGAAACTGCTCCTTAGATTCCTGGATTAGGGGTCCAAGGACAGAGCCTGGGGACCTTCCCTCCTGGGTCAGTGACCACAAAACTTCAGGTCAAAGGGATCTGAGGCAGCAGAATGGGGTGGGAACTCAGAAGAGTGGAAGTGCCTCGAAGCGAAGAATGCGGTTCCTGCAGGTGGGGGAACCGCAGGTAGTGGAGTGAACATTTCCTGACAGCTGGGTTTCAAAGGTGAAGCTGACAGAGCTCTGCTTAGGGCTGGAAGGAGCAGGGGAGGTTACACCCGGGGAGGAGGCAGGGGAATCAGGAGAGCTGTGATGGCGTTAGGACACTGGACTGGCTTTGCTCAGAGCATAAGAAGGAGTAGGGTGGCTGTTCTCTTTTGAGGGAGGTGAGCAGAGTTTGAGGCAGCGGAGTGGGCTGGTGACCAGACTCCAAATGTAGCTCTAAAACTCTCCGTGGGGAAGGACCAGTCTGTAAAATTTCCAGTCCCTTGGGCAGCGACATGTGGTCCTATAGCCCGTGACCAGTACACAGACCAGGCCACAGGGAATTTGCCACAGAAGTTTGACAACATCCACGCTGGCCTCCACCCTGTTTAATGAGGAGCGTCCCCTGATTTGGCGTAGGAGGTCCTAGGCCCTCCGTGTGTGCAGTGACCTTGGGGGCTGCAGCACCGGTGTGCAGGGCACCCACCGAGCAACACCGTGCGGGGTACCTGGAATCGAAGGATGATGGTCCACACCAGCCCGAGGGTCAGGCGGTGGTTCCCGTCCACAATGTCATGCGAGCCCACATTTTCCAGGTGCACTTTTTGCTCCTTCAGGAACTGCAGCGCCTTGTCCACATTCTCCAGGCAGTGGATCCGCATGCGGCCCTTTGTGGGCTTTGGCTGTCGAGGGACCGGGGACACAAAGCCGTGGGACCGTGGGCCTCCTCTTCCTTCCCTCCTAGCTTTCCCGGGGCCCTGCTTCCTACACCTTCCCCATGACCTCCCTCAGGAACACGGGCCGCCCCAGGGAGCTAAAGCTGAGTTGCAGTTGAGGCTTGAGGCAGGTTAAGATTCCCAAGGGAATTAAGGACACCCAGAGTGGGTGGGAAAAAAATGTTTTCAATGGGGCCACTGTTCCTGTCTCCACGAAGCAATGCTCCTGGTTTAATTCACGCAGCAAAGCCTCTCAAAATGAAACCATCCTCTGAGCAGAGGGCGGCCACTGCTTTCTGCTCTGTGGGGTCACTCTTCTTGTTCGGGGCCACTCCCATAGCTTGTCCCCTTGACCACTGTCTCTCAGGCCTCCTCCTCCCTGGTGACCACAGCTCACCAGTGTCTCTCCCGAGAGCACCTCGAGGAGCCTCAGGAGGTTACGTCCATCCCGGAGGTCGCTGTACAGGTCTCCCACCCGGCATGTCACCCGGGCCAGGTGGGAGTTGACCCACTTGGTGAAGGTTTTCTTCTGCACAGCTTCTCGCTCATCTGTGGCAGCAACATGGGGTCATTTCTGCCCTTCAAGTACCGTGCACCTGCTTCTAAACACCAGTTGGTGGGGTTGGGGAAGTGAGGTCTGGGGAGGAGGAAGGGCAGGAAGACGGCCGGGAGGAAAACCCATAGCTTAAAAAGCCGGGAAATACAGAAATTGGAATGAGTTCATAAGCAAGGTGAAGAACAAAAATAAGAGATGGAAAACAGGCTTTGAGAAGAAAGGATGAAAGAAATTAGAAGCAGGGGACATGCAGGGGAGGTCTGGGATCAGGACTCTGTCATGTAACAGTGGTGAAATGCTGTTGCTTCACCCATCAGGGCCTCACTTTCCTCATCTGTAAAATGGGCACGTTACTTTCTCTTTCAGCAAGTCATTGTGTTGACTGAGACAACGTGTGTAAGATGAGGCACGAAGTGGCTCCTCGATGAGCTACTGTTTATAGGCATGATCTAACCCGAAGGAAAGAGTAAGAGTTGCTCAGGTCGGTCCAGCAGGAGGTATGGCTGTTCCCTTTTGGTGGTGGACAAAGGAGAGGGTGTGAACTTAAATTACAGCAGCCACTGTTCCAAGTGGTCATTAGAAGGATGTGACATTATAGAGGCTGCAGGCCTCCTGAGTCAGCTTGCTCTCCTGGGATAATTTAAAGAAAAGACAGGTTCCTCTACTTCTGGGTTGACTCAATTGGTTGCAAGGGGATCCTGTCCCAGGACACTAATATTCCAATGCCAAGAGGGAAAACGTCATCATGAAAGTAGGAAACAGGGGAAACAGTGCGTCCAAGAAACACGGGGTGGGGGCAGGGAGAAACCAGGCAGAGTTTAGCGCCAATCTCAAAAAAAGTGAGGAGGTGCCTGCTGCCTGGTCCACAGGGGGACCTGCTGATGAGGGGATGCTGTTATATTTTACAGAAAAATAAGAATTAAAAGTATTATAAATGACAACGTGAGGGAAGAGGCTCAGGCCATCGGAAGCTGCTCCGGCCACTAGGATTTCCACCCGTTCTCCCCAGAGGAGCCCAGTGCAAGGACCCAGTCCAAATGGCCAGGGCCTGAAGAGTCACTTGTCCTTCCGTCTAGGCACCAGCATCTCGGAAACCGAAAAGACTCACCCCTTAATCTCACATTCCTATGCACCTCACCCATAAAGCATAGCGACACACCCATGTCTATTTCTGTCTTTCTTACCTCCAACCCCGTACCTGGGACAACCTTGGGGTCCTAACAAATGCTCAGATATCCTGATGCTCTGTGGGCCTTCTCTCAGGGTCCACAGGCCCTGCCCGAGCCGGGGACTGCCCCGGAACATCAGCCATTACTGGACCCACGGAGTCTGCCCTGATGCCAGGCACACGGGGGTGAGGCCGTTTTGGCGCACAGGTAGCATGAGAGGGGAAGATGTGGAAACGGGGGCAGCTAGGAGAAAAATGTGCAAAGCCAAGTGCCAGGGACAAAGTGTAACTTTACAAGGCGTCCACGGACACACAAGACACAGTGGCTCCCAGAGATACACTGGAGTATGGCCGCCGCCAGGGTGAACACAGCCTGCTCAGACATATACCTGAGCCTGTCTGCACCAGCTCCCTTTGACACACTCCCTGGTTTCCACACACACTTAAGACACCCACTCAGAAACCCGGGGCAGCACAAACACGCCCTAGGTCCCTCGCCTACTGGCTCACTCTCCCTGTCTCCTTCCCTGTCCACCCCAGCGGGCGTTTCCTCCCAAAGGCCGGAAAGTCTCAGCGAACCACGTTCGCTCCCCGCCTTGGAGGACACACGCCCAGCTGGGCCCCGACGCCGCCGTCACACCCGCTCTCGCTCTCACCGCCCCTCCAGCGGGTCCAAGCCTTTCCCGATTCTGTCAGCATCCCCGTGTTTTCCGGCCACTTGTAATTATTCCCCCGGCACTTTGTCTCCCAACACAAACGTCTGAGTCACAGAAGACGCTCCCCCCGACCCCGGGTTCCTGGCTCCGGCTCCTCTCCCACGCCCCCCGGGCCCCTCGCTCCGCGGGGCCCCCTCTCCGCGCGGCTCCCCTCCGCTCGCCCCCCGGAGCCCACCTTGAAGCTGCTTGAAGCGTCCCTCCAGCATGCTGGTGTATTGAGCCGGGCTGATGAAGGCAGCCGGCGAGAGCGGGAGGCCCCCGGGGCTCTGAACCTCTTCCACAGCCTCGTAGTAAAACTCGCCGGCCCCGTTCAGGCCGTGCCCGTGCGCCCTGCTCACTCCGTGCCCGTTCATGATGCTGCTGCCTCTCACTCTCCCGGGGCCCAGCGTCCATGCTCTGCCCGCGCCGTGGCGGGGCGCCGAGGGTCGGCTCCCCCTCGAGCCTGGGATCCCGCGAGCCTGGGGTCCCCGGGTGGCAGGGGGTGTGCCTCAAGGACGGTGGAAGTTTCGAGGAGTGGGAAAAAGGAGTCACGGGATGTCTGAGCCCCGAGCTGCGGGACCCGTCGTCAGAACACACCTGGCTGCGGCGAGAGGAGACGGAGGCAGCTCCAGACAAACAGGTCGGACAGTGACGGGGGAGGGGTGGGAGGCGGAGCTTTCCGGCTGGGGCAGGGCCAGGCCCCGCGGGCCGCAGGAGGCAACTGCCGGCGCCTTAGAGACCTGCGCGTCTGGCCCCGAGTTGCCTCCGAGTACACAAGACCCGAGGGAGAGGCCCCCGAAGCAAAGTCCTGCTTTCCCAAGGTCTGCAGGTGTGATGAGGATGCCCCCTCTCTGTGACTCTGGGAGGTCCCCCTTCAGGATGTGGGCTTTGATCCCCAGCTCAGGGAGCAGAGAAAGAGAAATCCTTGAAGGGGCAAAGCCAGCTCAGTAGTACTAGCCAGGCACTGTGCTAGGTGTTTGCTTACATTCCTTCATTTGTGAGATAGGTGTTGTTATCTTCCTCACTTGTTTGTCATCCTCACCTCCAGTATCAGCTCCTTCCCTGCCATGGGGCCCATCAGGCCCTCCTCGGCCAGGCCATCCCAGGCCCCCAGTACACCCACTGCCGGGCACATCTACCCGATTTCCTTCCTACCTTTCTATGGGCTTCAGCCCTTGTCACTTACAAGCTACTCTTGCCCTTCTCCCATCTTCCTTCATTCAGTATTTATTTGGCACCTACCGGTGCGAGGCGCAGTGCTAGGCAAAGCCCATACAGCGACACCTCCTCAGGAGAGCCCCGTTTAGTAGTGGAGATAAACACCTATTGACAGCATAGGTGGCATATGTCGCATGCACAAACATTGCAACAGTCCTGGGTATCACGTGTCATGTGCACACAGACATCATGACCATTCTAGAAGCTACTCTTATCCAAAATCAGGGTACCAGGGAAACTTTCCCCCAGAGAGGTGAGATTCTCCATAACCCATGTCTTCTGCCTTCTCTCATCTATAGAAACAGCAATATGAGTATTTCACAAGCCAGCGTGTAGACCTAACGGGAAGGACAGGGAGGCCCAGCAGAAGTTGATAAGGGACCCCCAGAAGCAATGGCTACCACATGGGGATCCTCAGAATGGTGTTGGGCTGGCTGAAAAGAATTACCTGGAGAGCTTAAAAATTCCGATTCCTGGACCTTAGGTCCAAAGATTCTAATTTGGTGTGTCCAGAAAGGGGTTTGAGAACCTATATTTGTGAAAACATCCGTGGGTGATCCTGTAAAAAGTGCGGCCAAGTTTGGGAACCACCCCCTCAGTGTCTCCCTTCTTATAGGAGGCCACCCCACCCATGCTGGGAGCACCACCTCTCAGGAAGGAGTAGCTGTGACCTCTCCCACTGCACTGGGCTGGGAGGCCAGCAGGTCAGTGGAAAAGACAAGGGTGGCATGGAGGAGGGAAACCAAAAGGGTGGGTGGCCTTGGGGTGTGTGGGTGACTCAGCCCCACGACAGCCGCAGCCAATGGTGTCAGGTGGCAGCCGCACTCTTGTTGCCATGACAACTCCTCCCCAGAACGCAGGGAGGCCCGTCGAACGGGTTTGCTTGTGTTCGCAGGGGCTGAAGAGAGAACCGAGGCCATAGGGGAGGGCAGGGGCTGAGGCAGGCGGGGAGAATGGGCGGCTGCGGAAACCAGAGGCAGGCAGAGGGGACCTGCTTCAGGGAACCAGTAGATGAAACAGAGGGAGGAACAGGCGGCAGGTGGAAGGAACAGGTGGGGAGGGAGAGGAGAGGCTACTGGACTAGGAGGGGGAACAGGTGTGAGAGATGACAGTGGAAATCAAGGAAGAGACAAGAGGATGAAAGGTAAGGGAGAGGTGGGTGGAAACAGAATAGCAAGACTAAGCGCAAAAGAATTAAGGAACATGACTCAGGGATAGAGGCCAGGAAGTCAGCTGAGCACGGAGGGGAACACAGCTGAGTCCCAGGGTCAACACGGCTTCTCCCTGCTTGTGGGGAAGGAAGCTGGGCATGTTATGGATTGTGCGCAGTTTGTTCTTGAGGCTGGAGTTGGGGACCAGGGGCTTGGTAGGGTGATCTGGATTTCCCGCTCTAGTGCAGCAGCTTAGAAAGAGTCGGTCTTCCCATGAAGTTGAAGGACTCTTCATGACAAGCTTCCCATCCCACATCCATTCTCAGCATCTCCCCCGGCCCTCCCCTGACCTCACCTGCCAGGGCCTTAATTCGAGACCTCTCAAAGAGGCGGGCCGAGCTGCTGTCATTGTCCCAGTCCGAGTCGGGCAGGTCCCAGCGGTTGTTGATGTCACTGTACTGGCCTTGGATCTCCAAGCTGTCAAAGTCTGTGGGTGACAGGGTGCTCATGGTGGTGGATGGCCTCCTGCTCCTGCAAGGGGGAATGTGGCTGGTGAGGCGCCTCTCAAAGCCACCGAGTCCAACACTCACCACGTCCTCCTCTCTTCCTGCCCTAGATCTGCTCTGCTCTCTTGACGGCCAAAGGTTGTGGTCGTTGTTTTCACCAATGGAAATCATCCCCCAGTGGGAGAGAGGAAGCCATGGAGGAGAAGCAGAGAGACAGGAACACAACAGACACATGTGGAGTGAGGCTGGAAGGCAGCAGTGTCTCAGAGCGACATAGTGGAGATGAAGGTCTCCAGAACCTCAGGCCAGAGAGGGACAGTGGGCAGGGGGCCGAAGGTGGCAATGGCCCTCAGCGTGGCTCAGGACAGCAATGTGGACACCAGGGCAATGCAGGAAGCAGGCCTGGGACCCCTTGGGCAATAGTGAGTATAAACCGGAGTTCTTTCATTCCTGGTTCCACAAACTGTTCTGAGTGCCCCCGCCCCCACCCCCACCCCCAAGATGGCCTCCTATACCCTGTAAACCAGGGATCCCCACACCCCCGGGCCGCGGACCAGTATGGGTCCATGGCCCGATAGGAACCAGGCTGCAGAGCAGGAGGTGAGTGGCGGGTGAGTGAGCGAAGCGTCATCTGCAGCTCCCCATCGCTCCTCATCGCTGGCATTACCACCGTCCCCCCCCCCATGAAACCAAAAGGTTGGGGACTGCTGCTATAAGCGATTTGATGTGAAAAGACCCACATCCTGCTCTCAGGCCAAGATGCATCTACGATACACCAGGAAGACTGATGCACTGCTAGTAAGCATGGATAAAGAGCCCAGGAGTTCAAAGGAGGACACAGTATGGTTATCTCCCCTTGTTTTCCTTTTACTTGTGACAGAGAATACTTAATAGGTGCTCAATGAACGTCAGCTGTGATATGTGTCCTCGCCATTTACATGCATCACCTCATCGCAACCCTCTGTGGGGCAAGGGTCCATTATCATCCCCATTTCATAGATGACGAAGTTGCCCCATGAAAGTTAAATCACGGTTCAGGGTCACTGGGAGGCAGCTGGAAGGCGCAGAGCTGGGTTTTGAAGCGAGGTTCTTTTTGACTCTGAAGGACAAGCTCTTAATCATAACATTTACATGTTCTTGAACTTCCTGGAGCCCTTCAGAGCTCCCTTCTAGGGCCCAGGCTGGGGAAACTGGGACCATGTGTGCTCGCCAGCACAACTCACGACTCTATTTCACACAAACAAACCCTGTCCTTCTCCAAACTAACAAATGAGTTTCAGATTAGCTTCTAGGGATTTTTTTTTTTAAACCTCTACTATCCAAAGTTCTCAAGTAATTCAGCAGCCATTCAAGAGAATGGAGGGGGCTGACTCTGTAACTGAACCCCAAATTCTTCATTTCTCATTTTCCTAGTGCCTCTTAAATACAAAGACATTTTCATCCTTAGCACCACTTCCTAGGGTTGGGGCTATGACCTTGGCAGTCTCTGGCTCTAGAAAGAAAGTATGGTACCTCTTGTGTGGTGTGGGGGAAGGAAGAAAGAATGGGTGGTGAGTTGTGGGTGGTTAGCGAGATGTGAGATGTGTTCCCATGGGTGTACAGGGCAGAACTTGGCTTCTGTCATTAAGTAGTTTCATCAAGCAGAACCCGCCCCACGTGAAGGCCAGGACTGTCTACCCCTCCCTTTTCTCCCAAAAAGAAAACACACACAAACATTTCCCTGGGAGTTAAGGTCTCAGGTTCCTAGATTTGGGCTTTTCATTCCTTGTAATAGGAAAGAGAGCTTCATTTTTACTAGGCTGAGGACTCCTTTTCTCATTTAAAATCCATCATTTTCCCTAATCCCCAGCAGATTCTTTGAATTTGCTCTGTAAATATTTATATAAAAATAAATTCGAGGGCAGAGTCAAGTCATCCTGAGCAAAGAGTGCTGTAGGCAAGGTGTGACCTGAACTAGAGTCCCCGAATACTCTCAGCCACTGGACAGGGAAGCAGCCTAAGCCCTGGGACCAATTCGAATTCCATTTCTCTGGGCCCCTCAGATTAGGGCTTCTTCCACAGCAGCCATGCTCACACTTAGCTCTGGGATGCACATTTCTAGCACTCCCGCTCTCCCTGCACAGAGCTCTCCACAAAAAACCCTACATACAATGTCCCGCCTTCTATTCTGTGACCCTTTTTCCTTTTATCAGGAGTCACAAACCTACTAAAGCCAGCCCCCAGGGGTATGGCCAATGAGCTGTTATAAAAGAACTAATTTGGGATTCTTTTAGGTGGGCTTGCGCTTTCCACTTCTCTACGGGCCCCACCATTTCCTGTTGGCTCCTTCCCAGCCTTGTCACACATTTTTGTTACCTGCTTGGCCCCTGAAGGCCTCTGAGGTTTTCAAACCTTGTTTTATATCTTTGTACTCCACAAAGAGCAGAAACTTAAAGAAGCAGACTGTCAGACCCCATCGCCAAATTGCTGTGTGTCCCCAGCACCTCTGGAAGCTGTACAAAACCTAAACATATACCTCTTTGGCTTCTTTTTGGTGATCCAACTTTGTCCTCCTGACGGATCCTATTGGGACCAAGGCATGGGATCCAGACTTCTCAGGGAGGTCTGGGTGTTACAGCCTCTCCTATAACCTGGGGGAGAAAATATGAAGCTGGAACCTCCCCTTCTCCCAAATAAAATGGTCCCCTGGCTAAATCCAATTTGAGACATACATGCTTTTCATCCTGAGTTTCCAAGATGCCTCCCATCATATAGATAAGGAACCAAGATGGCACTGGTGTCCTTAGATCAGTGGTCCCCAAATTTTTTGGCCCCAGGGACTGGTTTCGTGGAAGACAATTTTTCCATGGACGGTGGTGGTGCGGGGAGGATGGTTCAGGCAGTAATGCGAACGATGGGGAGTGGCAGATGAAGCTTCACTCACTCACCCACTGCTCACTCCTGCTGTGTGGCCGGGTTCCTAACAGGCCGCAGACCCATACCTGTCCACGGCCCAGGGGTTGGGGACCCTTGCCTTAGGTCACAGGACCCCATGGGGCCACCATGTTGGGACTCCAAGGAGTTTATTCCCATAGTGAGTGATGCTTTCTGGTGTCCTTCAGCACAGTGGTTCTGAGGGCCTCTGAGTTTTGGTTTTCAAGCATTTGGGCTCTGCAGACCCCTGGCCTTTTGGACAATATGCTGTGTTCTGTGTTCCCTGCTGCCATGTCCAGAGTCCTGTAGTTTTCTGGTTGAGTTTCTCTACATAGATCCCATCCTGGTTTCTCTTCTCTGATTTACCATTCCTCGCTTATGATTTGGGTCTCCATGCTCATTTCCTTAGTCAGCCTGTGTCCCAGCCCCATGACCGCCTAAATCAACTCTATGCTGGGGAATCATCAACCTGATTCTTCTCCATGGATTCCTGGACTCTGGCAATAGAACGGTACAGCAGCTAATCCAGATTACAGTTTCACCAATGCCTTATTCTTAGCCACTGACCTGGAGGCCAGGCCCAAGTAGCTTACATTGTTCATGCTATGATAAAGCCAACTCCCGCCAGCTGCACGCTTGGGGTCCTGCTAGATTATATGCCCAAGCGCTGCTGGATGCGGACTCTGCTCAGCCTAGAGCTGGTCCTCAAGGGCAGCTGCCCCCCTTCCCCTTTCCTCCCTTTCGCTGGCCTGTAAAGCTGGAAATCCTATCCCCCCGGGCTAGAGTCTGTCTTGTACCCTAATTCCTTCTCTGGACACATCCTCCTCCTGATTAATTCTTTCCCTCCCTCAGAGACAGTTGATCATTCCCTCCTCTGTGCTCCCACAGCACTTCAGCGTGCAGCTATTATTACACTTATCACATTGTATTACAGTTAGTTGTTTATGTGTCTCTCTGCCTGCTCCACTTTTAACCCATTGAGGACAAGGGCTGCATCTTACTCATGTTGGTGTTTTCCCAATAGATATTGAATAAAGAGATATTGAATGAACTAATAAAGACCTATTGGATAGCACAGGGAACTGTACTGAATACTCTGTAATGACATATACGGGAAAGGAACCTAAAAAAGAGTGGAGATATGTATATGTATAACTGATTCACTTTGCTGTACAGCAGAAACTAACACATTGTAAATCAAGTATACCCCAATAAAATTTTTTTAAAAAGAAAAAAAGGAACATTTAAAAAAGAGACATTGAATGAATGGGCCATAATTTTTTTTTCCATCAAATTCATGTCTTTTTTAGATTTAGAGAAAAAAACACAAGGAAAGAATGAAAATGGCATCAGAGAAGACCCTCTGCTTCTCATCTGGAGTACCGTCAGTGTTGAACTCTATAGTTCAGGATCAGGGATTCTCAACCTTGCATGAATCGTAATTACCTGGAGGGCTATTAAAACACAGACCACTGGGCCCTGCTCCCCAGAGCTTCTGATTCAGGAGATCTGGGGTGCGGCCTGGGAATTTGCATTTCTAAACTGTTCCCAGATGATACTAAAGCTACTGGTCTGGAGACCACATCTTGAGGGCCACTGTTGTCCAAAGATGAGGAGCAGTTAAATTAGTTAGAGAAGCTATGAGGACAGAGAAGACACAAAGTTTCAGGGGTGAGTGTGACCTGAGGTTAGCCCCTGGGTCTGTTTAGGCTCTCTCCCATGCTAAACTCAAATACAACTTCCCCTCAGAAACCCCAAGACCCACAAAGAACCAGAAGCCTCAGGCAAGGAGAGAGGAAAATGAAGATGGAGTGGGCTCTAGATCTAATGAGACAAATAGAGCTGATGGCTGGACACAGGCAAATTGCAGATGTGCGGAAGGACGACGATATGGCTGGAGATGCTGCTGGGAGGTGGAGTTGAACAAATGACAGCGGGATGAATAACAGATGAGAAGGAATGGGGACTTTGGCAAAGTAAAAATCTTATTTGACTCAAAGTATGAGTGGACCAGCAGAGAGGTAAAAGGAAAAAGAAATCACAAACAAACCCGGGGCTCCTAGGACAGCAGAAGGAAATGCACGCAGGGCAACCAGAGAACCCAGAGACAAAACCCCAACCATTTCCCTCAAGGCTGTGTTCCTGATAAAGCACCAGGAACTCTCCTCCAAGGAATTAAGGAACTGGGCTGAAGAGTTGGACTATATTTTTGTTTGATCGTCTCCTTTAGAATCCTCCACTCAGGGCAGAATTATTCAGATTAATTTCCACTCCCTTGCTACGCCCCTCCCCCAAGTCTGTAACCGATGGGTTACATCAGTTTCCCTAAGGGACAAATCTAAGATCCTTATTAGCTTTTTTCTCCCTAATCCCTTGCTCTTCTGAATATGACAAGAGGTTGCCCAGCACCTCAAGCTAAGTCACACATTTGGAATTCACTCTGCCCCCTTCACCTTCAAGGGAAACTGGTTTGTAGACACCGTGCCGGTGCCTGAACCGACCAGCTCTCCAGCGCCGGAATTGTGGCTGCTCTCGGAGGGGAGGAGGGCAGCTGAGAAACAACCCACGGAGACAGCATGTAGCAGGTTAGGACAGGGGCAAGCCTGCAGATCAGACAAGCATGCAATGCCACGAGGTTAAAGGGGTAAAGTCGTTCTGAGCCACAGTGGGTGGTAAATGCCGATTGCGGTGCTGGAGTTGGAACCGCTCAGGAGGAGGCCTTGCCCGCTAGCTCTGTGCCCACGGACTCCAAGCCCTCTGCATATCTCGGCCACAGGGACACCTTACGCTGCCTCTTCCCCGCCACCCGCAGGGGCTTCATTCTCCCTTTTTCCTCTGCCGGTGTTCCGGTCACCACAGCCAACCGTGTCCCTCTCTCACACACACTGTGAGGGAGCATATCACACACACTGTGAGGGAGCATAAAAGGAGAGCATGCAGCTAGCTAGCTACCAAAGAGGCGAGGAGAAGCCCACCGGCTCCAGAGGGAGCCCCCAGCCAGCTCCCGAGAGGGAGTCGGGCGCTCACAGCAGCGGGGCAGAGGCAGCCGAGCGTGTCCGCAGCACTTGGACCCGCGCCGGCCGGCCCGCCTCCGCGATGCGAACAGCTGGCGCTGTCAGACACGCTCAGAGCCCAGCGACCCGATCTCTTAACGCGCTTGTCAGCCCCAACTCTTCCAGACTCTTCTCTGGTCTCCGGAAAGGCCCGCGTCCCGCAAGCCTCGATCCCCGCTGCTCACACACGGGTACCTGGGTGGCTGGCACTTGACTCTCCATCCTGTCCCCGGGACCCAGCGGGAGCGAGCGCTAGGAGCCGCATCTTCCCACCCTTGCTCCCCTGGCCGGCCCCGACCCCGACCCCGACCCCGACCCCGACCCCGCCGACCGCACGCGGCCGCACAAAGCGCACAGCCCCGCCGGCCGGGACAAAGCGGGCCCGGGCACCGGCACCTACCTCGGTGAGGAGCGCCGGCCGGACAGCCGGGAGCGCGGCGGGCGGGGGCGCACCGGTCGTTGCCGCGCCCGCAGCCCAGCCGCGAGGGGCGGTTGCGGGCGGCGGCGGCGGGGCGCACGGCAGGCTGCAGGCGGGCGCTGTCACGGGGCGCGGGACCCAGCGGGAGCGCGCGCTAGGAGCCGCATCTTCC
>NW_021703784.1:101595924-101680715 GCF_005190385.1 Monodon monoceros
CAGGCTGCAGGCGGGCGCTGTCACGGGGCGCGAGCGGCGCGGGGAGCGCGCGGGGCCGGCGGTGGCGGGGCGCGGGCGCGAGCGGCGGGACTGCGGCGCCGCGGAAGGAGGACAATAGCCTCCCCCTGCCGCAGGCCGACGGCTCCCGCGGGAGGCTCGGGACCATCTGGAGCCGGCAGCCCCGCGGGACTCGGGGCGGGGCCCGAGTCGCCCCCTCCCCGCCCGGCGCCATGGCAACCGCGGCCCCTCTTGGGTCTCCGCTCAGCTCCCCGGCCCGGGGTCGCTGACCTTCCCCGAGGCTAACGCAGCGTCGGCTCCTATGCCGGCTCCCGACCTCCCCCCCAACCCACCCCCGCCTACTCTGTGAATGCCCCCAGAGCCCCGCCTTCCGGTCCTCGCCGGCCCTGGTCACCCTCGGGCCGTCCGGGTACCCCCCACAGCTTGGGGGCTCTGTCTCCGCAGTTTGAGTAGCCCACCTTTGTCCCTACTACGCTTTTCGCCCCAAATCTGTATCCCCGGGACACGCAATGCCTCCTTTAATGGCACTCACCGTCCAGAAGATTTCCCAATATTCAGCCTCTGTTTCCCGTTTCAATTTTTCCTCTTTGGGCACCTCCAGTCAATCCATCTCCCTTTAAGCATTTCTTTCATCCAGCCCTTCTCTCTCTGGTCCTCCTTCGGTCAGGTAGGCCGGCTGTCTTTCCCAAAGCATCTCCATGGTACATGTGGAGATTCGTCTCCTTGCAGATCAGATTCTCAGAACAGTCATCACTGCAGCTTCTCTCAGCTCCTTCTCAGCTCCTCTCATTTATCAACCAGAATTCCGGCCTACTCACTGTCTTAAAAGGGAATGGGGGTGGGGACGGACATATCTCAGCCTGTCACAGCTGGGTTTCTCCTTGGTTTAGTAGCATCGGAGTGGTCTAATGTCTAGTGGTCTAAGGTCATCGAATAGTGAATTGCTATCTCCTTAAGAGAGGAAAGAATTATGCCCAAATCATAAAGTTATAGAGTGCCAGGTAGGTGCTAAAAGTGTGTTATTTCATGTGACCCCCCCCTCCCCAACTCCAGCTCTAAGAGATAGGTACAGTTTTTTCAGACTAGGAGACTAAGCTAAGAGATGAACTAGTAATAATACACTGAGCTTTGTACAGAGCAGTCTGAATTGAACCATTAGATTTTACTGCCCCTGAAGATGTGGGCCTGTTTCTACCTGAGAAATGCTTGAAATGGCCAAGTAAGGGCAATGTGAAGAATGGGCTTTGCCTGAATTATTGGTTTAAGGTTTTGTTTATTTATGAGTAATGGCATTTTAGGATTTGGCTCCTTTCTGAAAAGGTATACATAATGAAACAAATATGTAAGTATTTGAAGTACTTTCCAGATATGATTTTGGTAAGGTGAAATCGTTTGTGTTAAACCCGCTTGAAAACATTTTCAAGTTAAAAAAAAAAAAAAAAGCCTGCTACCAATCCAAACTAGTTGTGTCATCTCACCTACCTGGCCTCAGTTTTCCTAGTCTATAAAATGGGTTGGGAGAGGGGTTGTTGTGTTAGTTGCACTAAAAGAAGAACTTGAAGTTCTCTCCCAGCTCTGATAGTCAGATTCCACCATTAAACTGGAACCAGGATTCTACCACCGAACTGGAACTTGGTCTTCCGGAGTGCACTTCACTGTTAGCTGTTAATTCAGTCTACTTATTTTTTAACAGTCACTCCTCAGGCAACAAAATCAAAGAAGTGAGGGCATAAGCTGCAGCTGTTCCCAAAGGTAGTAGTGAGTGCATTCAGGAGGAAGGGAGCACCGAGGTGTGCTTTTGGTCATCAGGGAGACTTGGTCAGGGATGTTAAAGCTGATGGGATGAGAATCAGCCAGCCTGCTGCTGCTGTACTGGTTATGGGAACCGAGGGTCTCCATGATAGCCTATCAGATTGTGACCCAACTAGAAGACAAGGATATTAGATCTTATGATAAACATGACAATAATATCTTGTATATAGTGATTTCCCCTTTTCAACATCGCGTAACCCTTTTAAAAGCCTCATAAAGTAAACGTTCTCATTTTATTGATGAGCAAACTGATGGTCAGACACCTAAGCGAATGCCCAAGCACATAGAGTTAGTTCGTAATAGAGACACCAGGTCTTCTGATTCCTCATATGTTCTTTCCCCTCTGCTAGAGAGGGAGTATAGAAGAGTGGTTAAAAGCATCAATTTTGGGGAGGCATGGATTGGGAGTTTAGGATTAGCAGATGCAAAACATTATATATAGAATGGATAAACAACAAGTTACTACTGTAGAGCATAAGGAACAGTATTCAGTATCCCGTAATAAACCATAATGAAAAGGAATATGAGAAGGAATATATATATGTACAACAATCACTTTGCTGTACAGCAGAAATTAACACAACGTTGAAAATCAACTATACTTCAATAAAATAAAAAAAATTTTTAAAGTATCAATTTTGGAGTCAGACTCCTGGGTTTATTTATTTATTTATTAAAAAAAATTTTTTTTATGGCTGCATTGGGTCTTAGTTGTGTCACTCGGGATCTTCACTGAGGCATGAGGGATCTTTTGTTGTGGCACGCAGGCTTCTCTCTAGTTGTAGCGTGTGGGTTCTCTCTCTAGTTCTGGCAAGCGAGCTCTGTGGTTTGCTGCACATGGGCTTTCTCGCTGAGGCGACCAGGCTCAGTAGTCGTGGCGCCCGGCATTAGTGGCCCCGTAGCATGTGGGATCTTACTTCCCCGACCAGGGATCAAACCCGTGTTCCCTGCTTTGGAAGGCGGATTCTTTACCACTGGACCACCAGGGAAGTCCTGGTGTCGTGGGTTTAAAACCTAGTTTTGCCACCTCCACCTGTTAACCTTGGGCAAGTTACTTAACCTCCCTGGAATTCAGCTTCCACATCGTAATGTGGGGATCAAACGAGTTATTGCAGATAAATTACCAGAACAGTGCCCCATACATGGTAAGCACTCAACTAGTGCCAGCTATTATTTTACCATATTATCATTTTACCATACTGTTTCCCAATTTGGGGAGGAAGCACGTTCAATAAAGAGAACACTGAGATCGCTTGTCTCAGCTCTGTAACTGAGTTGCTTTGGAAACTTGTTATTTTGCTCTGTAGTGCGTCAGTACAGTCAATGATGAAGAAAATACCTGCTTTCTTTTTACATGAGTGGCAAAAGTGAATGGAGTGATGTCCACCAAATGTGCAGAGCTTCTCGGATAAATCCAGGTTTGCTGCTTACATTACCAAGATTCGTGGAAAGGTCTTGGTAGGACTTCCTGCCACCAAACCTCCAGGCACAGCTGAATTCTCAGCTTTCGTTCCTATACCATGGAAGAGGTATCCCTCCTTCTGTCTGAGACTGATTCTTCCTGCTCCTGCCCTAAGTCCCATCCCCTCGCACAGCCCCATGGCTCTCACCCCTTCTGGTGAGTTCCCTCTCCTCTGGCTCCTTCCCATCAGCATTTAAACATGCTCAAGTGTCTGCCAGCTTAAAAATGTAGTGAGAAAACCGGATCCTTCTCCATGTCTTGCCCTTAATCTTTATGATGATAGTCTTCTAGAGTCATTTGAACTCATTGGCTCCGCTTCTTTGCCTCCTTTTCCATCAAACATTCATCCAAAACCTACCTGCTTTATATGCCAGACACTGTGCTGGGATCTGGGGATCTAATAATGAGTAAAATGGACACTGTCTCTGTCCTCTTGGAGCTTACAGGCTGGTAGCGCTGATGGATATTAATAAAATAATCCCTCGGGTATATAATCACAAAGTACTGTAGAATGAATGAAAAGTTCAGGATGCTATGTGAGAATTCAACAGAGTCATAACCTGGTTAGGGAGTTTGCGGTGTGGTGGGCAGGTGGGAGCACGAGGGAGGCATCCCGCGGATAATTTGAGCTGAGATCTGAAATATGAGAAGCATTAACCAGGCAGGGAATGGGGAATAATATTAGCAGTTGCTAACATTAATTGGAGACTATATTTTTATACTTTATTTATGTATTTATTTATTTATTTGGCTGTGCCTCACGGCTTGCTTGCAGGATTTTTGTTCCTTGACCAGGGATGGGACCCAGGCCCCAGCAGGGAAAGCACCGAGTCCTAACCACTGGACTGCTGGGGAATTCCCTGTTTCTATACTTTACACAGAACATTTCATTTCCTTCTTGTAACAACTCTTAAGAGGTTTTAACCCCAGTCTACAGAAGAGGAAACGGAGGCATTGAGACATTAAGTGACATGCCCAAGGTCACTGAACCTGGAAGGGGTAGAACTAGGATTTTACCTCAGACAGTCTGACATTTGAACCATGTTCTTGGCTACAGGGACACAGAGTGTGTGATACTGCAGGAGGCATGGTGTGGGAAACAGAGAGAGGGACAGTGAGCGGGAAGACAGAGGAATTGTGTGGTGCATTCTGGCTAGGAAGACAGGCAAGAGCTAGATCCTGCAGGGCTTACTAGGCCATTTGAAGAATTTAGTTTCTACCTTTAGAGTCCTGGCAGCTATTGAATGATTTGAAACAAGGAAGTGAAGTGATCAACTTTGTAGTTTTAAAAGATTACTCCAGCTGCTGTGTGGGGAACAGGTTAGAGGGGTATGTAATTTGACGTGAGAAACCAGTTAGAAGGCTACCACCGTGGTTCAGGTGAGAGAGAAGATGGTAGCTTGAGCTTGGATGCTGGCAGTGGAGATGGAGGAACACATAGGTAGAAAGGATTGACAAGATGTGGTGATGGGTTAGATATAGGGGTGGTCGTGAGGAAAAAGGGTTTTTCATGGATGGACTGTGCCACTGGAGGAAGGGAGGTACCATTTGCCAAGATGAGGTTTGGGTGGAGAGAGTGTTGGTCTTGGAGATATTGAGTCATCTGTTGTATCTGGGTGTGGAGCTCAAAGAGGAGGTCTAGGGAATTTCCTTGCGGTCCAGTGGTTAAGGCTCTGAGCTTCCACTGCAGCAGGCACGGGTTTGATCCCTGGTTGGGGAACTAAGATCCCGCATGTTGCTGGCGTGGCCAAAAAAAAAAAAAAAAGAGGAGGTCTGGACTAAGATATGCATTTGGAAGATATCAGTGTAGAGACAGACGGTAAGCGAAGCGGATAGATAGGCTTTGATGCAATTGATTTAATCCAATGCAATATAACTTCTAGTCCTCTAAAGTTGCTTTCAACCAGGTCGTCAATAATCCTATTGCTAAATACCAGTGTCAACTTCCAATTACTATCTTACCATTTCTCTTGGCAGCAATGGACTCTAATTGTGCCTGCTTCTTGAAATGTTCTTCCTTTGGTTTAGGGTTGCCACACTCTCCTGGTTTTCCTTCAGCCCCTGTGGTCCCTCCTTTGTTTCTTTTGTGAATTCCTTTTCTGCTTGTCAAGTAATTTTGTTGTTATTGTTGGTGATGGTGTTTTGTTCTAGGCCCTTTTCTCCTTCTATGCATTGTTCCTGGGTCATTTTATCTACCACTCTGCAGCTTGAGTGCTCTTTTTAACACAACAATCTGACAGATCACTTCTTTGCTGAAAACCCTTCAGTAGCTCCCCAACACCTTTGGGATAAAGTCTAAAGTTCTTGCTGTCGCTTCCTTCACACAAAGCCTTCCCTGGGCTCCAAGTCTGGGGCAGGGGCCTTCTGGTATCACTCCATACTGGACTGTTACTGCCCATTGGTCGTGTTTCCTCTTAGAGGATGAGCTCCATGAGGGAAGAGAGAATATCCCTTTCACAGTTGTATCCTCTGCAGAGCAGACATGTAGATACCTGTGCAACAAATCAGTGAATAACGGAAAAGACCTTGGGGGAGAAGGTGATTCCTTGTTGTAAACAGAAGCAACTGGATGTTTTCATACCAAACAATGTGTTTTCCATTTCTTTTACCCCTAATCTATCCCCCCATCACTTAAGCAGCGGCAAGCGCTTTCTAGATGTACTGCCCTCTGCATAGAAATGATACAGAAGATCAAAGTCTTGGTTTTTGAACTCTTAACTAGACCTTTTAAAATCTATTGCAGAGAAGATGTTCTTGAAAGCTTCAGTCTTTTTAATTGTAAGAGCCAGGTTCTTGAGAGGGATTTTTTTTTTTTTTTAATCCAAGAGACATCTCAAGAGCCAGAACCTGATGAACCTAAAGTTCAGTTTATGCCATCAACTGTCAAATTGGAAAGAACATGTGAGTTTCCCCTTCACACAGAAAATATAATCCTTTTTGAGCTTGGAGCAAAACTGAAAAAGATTGGGAAAGGAGAACAAGAGAGTTTTTGTTGTTGTACAAGAACAACTAGGTGCAACAGTGGGGTTTTGTTTTCTGTTCCCCCCCACCAAACAATAGTAGACAGAGGGGGTTCATGCTCCACTTCATTCCTGGAACTCTGAGGAGACACAGCCTTTCAAAGTACCCTGTGTCCACAAGGGCAACTGCCACAGAATAGAAGTAGCACCGTCACCTGTGTAGGCAAAGTAGGTCTGAGATGTATTCCATCTCCTCACCACCCCCAGGCTTCTCACCCCCTAAGCCCAAGTCTCCTTGGCTTGTCTACCTTTGGAGGAAATCGGAAAAATTCCTTGGTGCCCAGCCCCTGAGAGGAGAGTGAAAGTGAGCTGAGAAGTGGGTGCCTGCAGGGACTGCTGCGGGGTAGGAGGTGAGCACCCCACAGTAGAGGCTGAGGGGGTACGTGGCCCAAGCCAGGGACCCGACAGAGGCTCAGATATACCAGGAAGAGCTGAAGTGGGAGCCACCACTGAGCTCCTCACGAAGCAATCACTGCTCTTTGTCTATACCAAGACCACAGCTTCCACTCACCAGAGAACATCATCTCTGCATCAGGTGCGGTGCCCAAGGGCCAAGACCAAGTGAAGGCTAGAGTTTATCAGTTAGGCAAGAGAGCACTTGACTGTAAAGCCTGTTCCCTGGCATCAGAATAATACATAAACCACAAAGTAGAACATTGTGAGAAGGGGATTGGGAGGAGAATCCTAAGAGACTGACTTTAAAACTTGAGATGATTGAGTTGTCTGGAATCGGCATGGTTTACTATTTTTCTGCCATTAGTAGAAATGGGGGCTGACGAGCTAGGTCGAGAAAGAAAGAAAATTACGTATTTCCTCACCTAAGTCTATGACCTGAGGTTGTAAACAAGCGTGCCGTACAAGTAAAGGTGAGAAAGGTGGGCTTGCGAGGGGAGCTCCAGGGCTTACAAGGACTGACCTGATTTCCCAAGATGACTGTGGACCAGGAGGCCTGTGTAACACCAATTCAGACATGATTTGCAAAGAATGATCATGTATTTGAAAGCAAAAGTCTGAGGATAAGCCAAGATAAGTCTCAAGTCAAATAGGGAGTTCTGACGGTGGTCTGCGGAGGAGGGGTGTGGAGGACGGAAGAGCCCTACCTGGAGCTCCCTTCTATAGTGTGGAAAAGCCTGGGGTTCTAGGAGCCTCACGGGATGGGTTCTGAGCTGAGCAATGTTGTGAGTGCATGCTGTTGTTGACTAAATTGGAGAAACTGGAACTGATTTGAGAACATAGAAGTATTACAACCATTTATCTTTGTCCAGTGTGGATTTAAAACAGTACTCATTTATGGACCATCCCTCCCAAACTATTTTTAACTTGCAAACCTAAGCACCATTAAAAACTGGACCTAAAAACACATCTGAGGTCTTCCCTGGTGGCGCAGTGGTTGAGAGTCCGCCTGCCAATGCAGGGGACACGGGTTCGTGCCCCGGTCTGGGAGGATCCCACATGCCGCGGAGTGGCTGGACCTGTGAGCCATGGCTGCTGAGCCTGCACGTCCGGAGCCTGTGCTCCGCAACGGGAGAGGCCACAACAGTGAGAGGCCCGCGTACCGCAAAACAAAAAAACAAAAAAAACCCCCACACATTTGAATGATTCCAACTCACCTAGGAACAGGCTGGGCTCAACCATGATTCTCAATACTTTTGATTTTACCTGTCAATAATGAACTACTTTTTCTTCTAAGAAGCTTATGCCACAAAGCCCTGGGAGTACACAGACTCCCATGAAAAAGTGTCTGATGATACCCATATATCTGAAATAAAATTTGGCAGTATCTGCTTAGTGCTAATAACTGAAGGGATGTCTTTGGGGTTCCTTGATCAAATTGCACTGGAAAATGTGAGTTGTGCTGGGAAACTTACAGTGCCAGAACCCAAAAAGAGTAGATTCTGTGTCCGTCTTTGAAGCTATAGAAATCTCAGGTCAGTTTTCTGTATCATAGCCTGATTTACTTGTGCTGTGGCACATAGCTAGGAGTTAGTCATTTCAACTATTATTGGCATTTGAAACTTCCCAGTGGTAAAGACACAAGGTTCTAGAGTCTTGTGACCTTGTTGAAATTCTGGGCCATCACTTTCTTTTTTTGGGGGTTTTTTTTTTGGCGGTACGTGGGCCTCTCACTGTTGTGGCCTCTCCTGTTGCGGAGCACAGGCTCTGGACGCGCAGGCTCAGCGGCCATAGCTCACGGGCCCAGCCGCTCCGCGGCATGTGGGATCTTCCCGGACTGAGGCACAAACCCGTGTCCCCTGCATTGGTAGGCGGACTCTCAACCACTGCGCCACCAGGGAAGCCCTGGGCCATCACTTTCTAACTGTGTGATCTTGGACAAGTTATTTAACTTCTCTAAGCCTCAGATTCCCCTGGAAATAGAGGATCATTCTAAGGGAACTTGTGGTGAGAAATTAAATAATGCATGTCAGGTGCGTGACACCTGGTGCCAGATTAAGGGCTCAAATGTTAGCTATTGCTATTTTCATTATTTTACTTGTTTTGTATGTAGGCAAATCTCCCCTCAAGTAAAACATCAAGTATGAAGATCTAGACTTGCAAAAAAGGTTAAATGCGGGGACGGGGTGGTTATTTGCATTACAAAAGGAATTTTTAGTTAATTAAAGAACTGATAACAGGGTTCCTTTCAGACAGTTTCCCAGTATGTTTAAAATGATTTGATTCACACAAAACTGGGTTTACACGTTTCAGGAACATAGCTAGTGTATAAAGCAAAGGACATCTGTAATACAATCATTCAGGCCAGGTCTGAACCACTGTGACAAGTTAACAATAAGAATTCTGGGTATTCCCCTCTACCCTTTATAAAAGGATTAGATGAATTCTCTGTGGTTTCAAAGGGCAGAGCTGGGACCAATGGGTGGAAGATACAGCAGGGGAGATTTCAGTTCAATATAATGGAAAACTCTACCAAACCACTGCTGTCCAAAACTGGAATGGATTGCCTCTGAGGTGGCATCTTTCCCAACAATTCAAGTAAATTCATCAATTCAAGTAAATTCAACAATTCAAGTAAAAGCTAGGTATCAACTTGTCAGGACAGTTGGAATGACTCTTGCATGAAATCAGGGAGGTATTTCCCAATCCTAAATACACAAAATATGCAAACTAGATCAATTCTCTGCCTTGGTTACCAGGAATAGGTTGAGGAAGGAGGTAGAGAGAGGCTATTCAGGAGGAGGGGTGGAGATAAAGGAAATGAATTGGAAAAAATATTGCTCCTCTGGTTGGGAAGTACTCGATTAAATAAATTCTAAGATTTCTTCTAATTTAAAGATTCTAAAACTCTCCAATTGTTTCACAGATGTTATTTTAACCATATCCCTGGGAGAATTTTCCTATTTTAGTTGTGGAAAACTAGAACATAACACCTAAAGTGACTAGTAAAATGGGAAAAGAATCCTGACATCCTGACCCTTTTAGACTTTTGATCCCACAGCCTTTTCTCAGCTGGTGAGAATGAAAGTTGGGGAAACAGAAGATAGAAGCGGCCTTAAAGCTAGAATGGGTGAAAATCAAGTCAACTTTGGAGACCAGTGAAAGATAAGCTCAACCAGGTTTCCATACTACTAGCTTTAAAGACTTCGCACACCAGCATTCTTGGAAAAATACTGCAGAGTACTGTAATCATACAACAAGTGAACCAAGACTGAACATGTGGATCCAGTGTCCTCTTTAATGGAGCACCTAGAAGAAGATTCTTTGTCCCAGTTAGCCTACTTGTCTTTCAAGTAAAGTTGATCATCTGGCCTTTGAATCAATTGGTTTCCTTGGCCATATGTGACCAGATCACACTGCTGTTTCCATTCCTGAGTCTTCTATGCTACAAAGAATACTTCCCTTCCGGTGGACACCAGCTGGCAGGACAAAGCCAGCTCTGCCTAGAGAGAAAGTAAAAAGCCAATTACGGAGAGCAGAACCACTTTGTGATATACATTTTATGGGTTATCTAGAAAGAGGAGAAACCAGACACTAACAGGAAAGGAATGCTATCCTGGGCTGGCCCCAGAACCTGCTACTAGTAGATGAGAAATCAGAGATTCTGTACAAAGGCTGATCATCAGCCAGGAAAAACAGGAAGCCACCCAGTATCATAGTCAGTCATTCTAAGAAGGAGAGGAAGAAAACATAGGGAATGGGGGTGAAGAAGAAATACTCTAGTTATACAAACAGTGATATCGTCTTGGGGGGAGAATCTTTCCTTTGCTGTAGTGCAAGAATTGGCACAAAAGTCAGCACCACTATAGCCTCTAGTGCCCCTCATAATCTAATATTCTTCTGCGAGAATATCCCTTTCTGACCCCTGATAGGGAAGCAGAGGGAGGTGAGTCATGAAGCTGCCCCAGATTCTGTGCTCCAGGTGGAGAAGGCCTCAAGAAGGTGAAGGGATGAGCTAATCTGAGCTTCCTGGCCCCATTTCCAGGGATGTGATTAGTGGAGAGGCACCTGGGACCTGCTCCATTTCAGGAAACCCGGTTATGGGAACTGGTGGGGCACAGCCTTGGCTCAGGACCCGAGAGAGGCAGTTAACCCTTTCCTATTGCCTATATGAGAAGCAGGCTCTCAACAGATTCCCAGGGGGAAAGAAACTACTCAAGTGGACTTAATTTTGCAACAGCCTGATAAGGGGGACCTCAGGGATATTTTCCACGTAAGTGCCTAGGGTCATCTCTTCAGGGCCTTTGAATGCTGTAGGGGAGCCTGAGAACAAGGTAGCTCCTAAGAAGTATCCAGGAATGATATACACAGAGAGGGCACATTCAAAAGGAAAAGACAGCTTAACAGTTCCTAAAATGTCACTGTTCACCTGGTAGCATTCCCTAGGATGTTCTGGCTCCGCTCAAACCCTTGGGTTTGGGTCAGAATCAATCCGGGGCTCTTTTGCCCAGACAGGGCATTTCTTCTCAGAATAAACAGCATGTCCCAAAGTGGGCATGCAACAGTAATCCAAATCCTGAGGTAGATGGAGGAATGCAAACAGAGTCAATATGCCACTAAGTCTAAGGACAGGGGAGAACTGGCCCTCTGAAGACATTGGTAATATGACCCTGAACTCCAGGGCTGAAGATGTCCAAAGCAGCATCCAAAGGCTCCTTGGTTGACCTGGTTGACTAAGGTGACCTTAACCTCACACAGGTCATTTCGTGTCTTTGGGCCTCAAATTTTTTCATCTATTGGGGATCACTGATAACCTCTACTACAATCCCTTCTGGCTCTAACATTCTACTGCTCTGAGGCTGGGGTCTAAGTAAAAACAGTTTTAATAATGTGGAGTCAGTCCAATAGTATGTTAATTACTAGACCTCAGACAGGATGGGGGCACACACCGATGGGTGAAAGAAGGGTGGGAACTGTGGCTTATTCAAGCCTTAGTTTGTAGGGAGATGAGGGTACCTGAGTTCACTGTCTTAGCTTTTGCACGGAGGGGTTGGCTTCTCATGGTAATGTTAATGTCCCTGTACTACAGAACTCTGAGACAAGCAGTTAGGCAGTCACATCCACGTGGGAGAAGGCAAGAGTGGTTAAGAGATTTTTATTTCAGATTCTGGCTCTGCCATTTACAAACTCAGCGTCATACAACCTCTTCTTGGAAGCTCATTCTCATCATTAATAAAACAATGATAATAACACTTCCCTTAACAAGATTGGGAGGATTACTTAAGATACAGGAAAGGTGAGGACCACTTAGCACAGAGTAGGTGCCCACCACATGGCAAGCCTGCATCAAACTTTGCTGACTACAATGGCTTATGTGGTGGCAATCCCGATGGCAGGCTCTCGGATCACAGGCTCCCTTCCTCACTTCGGCCTACATCTGGCTGTATCCCTGGCCACCTCTGTTAGGCCTCCCCTGCCTCTAGGATGGTATTGGGTATTCCATTGCATGTTCATCCCTGATGCTCACTCCAAGGCCAAGGGCTGGAAGAAGGACGACCAACTCACTTGAAGTACTTCTACAGTGGCAGCTGTTCCTCCACCCTTCCTTCCCAGTGTCATTCTCAAGGTGGGCATTTTCTGCTGAGCCAACACTCTCCATGGGAAATATTTTAAAGAGCCATCTTCAGCATCTTGGTTTCTCACCCATCAAATAGTGAAGATAACAATTATCTCACAAGATACTTGTGAGGGTAAAAAAAAATTGATGTAAAGAGCCAGTGATACCCTACAACAGGTAGTCATTCAATCTTAGCTCCCTTCCCCTTGGCAACTCCCCTTCCTAAAGGGGACACCCGAGAGAGAAGAGAGTGAAAGGGAGAGGAAGGCTCCAACGATTCCCCAAAAGTCAGTTCTCATATCAAGTCCGAGATGGTTTTATGATGAATTTTCCATAAATAAAAGCCACCTTTCTGCAATAGATCTACCTATTGAGCAACAGAGATGGGGAGGGTGGTCAACAGTGCTGAGCAAAGATGGACAAGGCTCTGTGATTCAGGTCTCAATAGTCATGTCCTCTGGAGTAGCACCAAGGTTATGTACTGGACAGGCACTCTGCCAGCTCCCCTGCCTGTTCTGCCCAGTCCTGGCTTTCTGGAGCTGGGGTGGAAGAATTTTCCTTGAAGGAAAGCAGCCAAAACCCTGCACCACCCTTCTCCTTGGGCAACGCTTTGCCAGGCAGGACTCTCTCTCACCAGTTTTCTTTTGGATGCCTGAGGAACCAACTGCCAAATCATCAGTTTGGGCTCAAGCCCCTCTTACCATGCTCCTCCGTGAAAAGCCCTGAGTTCAGCAGCTGCATTCTGGAGGGCTACCTTCCCGATCAGTTGGGAATGCTCTTGGAAATCCCCGGAGCTTCTGTCAGCTGGAGCCTAAGAAATCCAGGTCCTGTCGTTGGCATATTTAGTGCACAAACTTGGGGGGCTTGTGCCCTTCCAGATCCTGCCTAGGGGCTGGCTGGGCACCCTGGGATTAAGCTGGGGATCTGCTTGGGACAGGTTGCCAGATAAAATGCAAGACGCTCAGTCTTGAATTTCAGAAGAACGAATTTTTTTTTAGTATACATATGTCCCAAATATTGCATGGGATACACATATGACTAAAAAATTGTTTTCTTTTAATTATTATTTTTTAAAATCGGAAATTCAAATTTAACTCTTTTTTAACTTGACAAGGGTGGGAAACCAGAGGTTGGCCTGGGGCACTGGGGGCAGTCCCCCCTGGAGGTGAGACTGTTTGGAGGTCAAGCACCGGTTTGGGGATCTCGCTTCCGGCACCGGCAGCCCTTCTCCCGGCGGAGGCAAAGAGCTGAGGGCTGCACCTCGCGCTGGGACCGTGGAAAATTTCTTTCGGAAGGAAGGGAGGAGTGGTGGCCTGTCCTCATTCTTGCTCGCCTGCAGCCTCGGTTGACACCCGCGGGCTCTCCCCAACCCCGCAGCCTGCCCAGCGGCCGGCCCACGGACCGCCGCTACCGCGGGAACCCTCCACACCACTCCTAGCAGGTCCTGGCGGCTCGCCGCAGGGGAGAGGGGCGGGGCGGAGCGGCGCTGAGTGCGCAGGCGCCGCGAACCGGTGGGCGGGGCGCGCGCGCGCGCGCGCGGGCGGGAAGGGACGGCGTCGCGTGGCCAGGCGTGGGCGTGGGCGTGGGCGCGGGCGGAGGTCGAATCCCTGGCGGGCGCCCAGCGATTGGGCGTCGCTAGTGCTCGCCGCGCGGAATGGAGGGGACGGCCGTGGCTGTCTGCGAGGTGATGCCGGGAAGGGAGTGAAAGCGGAGGAGGACACTCTGAGGAGACGGGCCTTGTGAGGAGGCCGCGAAGTTTGGGCAGAGGGGTCTGGCTTTGCCTGAGGGGGAGAAGGAAGGTTCGGGAATGATAGGATTCGGTGAAAGTCAGCGTGTCCCTCCCGGGGTTGTGAGGAGCAGAGGAGAAGTGGGGCGTGGGAGCATCTGGGCAGTAAAGCCCGCGGGGTGCTCAGTGAGGAGAATTTGGTCAGTGGGTGGCATGGCCGTCCTCTGAGCGCTGGTGTCGCCCCCACCTGACAGCTGAGAAAACCGAGGCTCAGGCAGCTCAAGTGTTTGCCAAACCTCAGCGGACGCCCAGGTTCAAGCCCGGATGCCAGGCCAGGAGGACCCGCCCGTGCCGGGGAGGGCGAGCAGAAAGCAGGGGTGGGCGACCTGGGGGGAAGTCGGGGCCATCCGGTGCAAAGTGGGAGCGAGGGAAAGCCGTATCTGGCACGCGGGTCAACCGAGGTGTGGAGGGGGTTCCTGGGTCAGGTCCCAGAGCAGCTGCCTGATGAGAGGCTGAGGTTCGGAGGCTTCACTCACCCAGCTCGGACCACACCACGCGCCAGAGATTCTCTGGGGGGTGGGACTGAACACCTGGCCCCGACTTGCCACCTTTGTTCATTCATGACAGCGTTTTTACAGCCTTACATGATTGAATTCTTAACTACTGGCCTCGTATTAGACAGATTAACTACTAGTACGTAACTACTAGACAGGTGAAATAGGACCAGAGGCCACAAGGGGTTGACCTGAAGGCACCTCGAGTTCTCCCAGGCTTCCTGCCTTCTTTGTTATCAGAGAGAGTTGGAGGTTTAGATTTTACAGATGACAGAATCTAGCATAGAACCCAGAGCTTCTGACTCACAGGCTGATGTTCTTTTCCCAACTGCTCTCTCATGGATAAAGAAACTGCGGGAAAATCTGAACAGAGGGAGCACAGTAAGTCAGAGGATGTGTGAAGGAAAGTGTTAGACTGTAGAAATGCCTGGAAACCTTTCTTACAAACTGGTACAAATTGGGATCTTAGTTCCCAAGTTCTCATGCTGGGATCTCCCTGCCTTTAAAAAGAAAGGGGGGGGCGTGTAATAATTTTTGCTATGGTACCTCAGTGTGGAAGTGAGAGTCTACTTTCATAAATAGTAATGGAAATTAAATACAATATATTTTATTTTAAAATGGTCTCATCAAGATTGAATGTTTTACCAAGATATCGTGGAGACCTGTTAAACTTAAAATATTGTGTGCAGATGAATTTGTTAGAAATAATAGCTAATATTTATTAAGCATTTACTATATACCAGGCACTGTGTTAAACATTTTGCACATATTGTTTACGTTCAGAAGCTGCTGTATGTGGTAGATTTGTCCTCATTTTTATAAATGAGGAAGTTGAGGTACAGAGAAGTTAAGTAATTTGTGCAAGGTCACATGCTAGTGTTTGGCTCATCAGGGATTCAAACCCAGGCATCTGCTTCTGGAGCCAATGTTCGCAACTAGTATTCTGACCCTCAGAAGTGTTGATTTAATGAAAGGTAAAGGTGATTCACAAGCAGATGCCATTCTTATTCATAATCTTCATGTTGGCTTTTATTTAGGGAGAAGAAAAAAATAAAACAGGAAAAACAAACTCCCACTTAATTTTTTCAAATTATTATTTCCAGATGAACTTATCCTTTGAATAAAACAATTTTTTGTCTCCATTTCCTGTCTTGGACATTGTGTTGAATTTCGCTGTCTCCTTTTTTATGTCACTCACCTAGCTGTTTCTTCTGTTTAGACACAATGCTTTGTTCTTAACAATTGTAAATCTGACATTTTGCAAGCAAGAATATTAGTTTTTGGAAATGAGAATTATTAATTTAACTGTGTCATACAAGTTTATTATTACCATGATTTTTTAAAGAAGGTTGTGTTTTCTTTGAATTGTGCCCTTTTCAGATACTGAAATATTTAATTATTCACTGGAGGTGTGAAACAGCAAGAATATCAAAGGGAGCATTGCTAGAAGGAGAGCTAGTGATTTCCATAGAAGCATTAAATTCTAAGCACCAGGCAAATACTCTTCATTGTGTAACAACTAGTAAGTGGAGGAAGAAAAAATATTGATTTCTGTCTTTGTTTTGTCATGATTTATGTTATAGTTTATTTAAAAATTTCAATTAGTCATAATCTTTTATTATGTTATTACTCCAGAGTTGTTCCAGAATTAAACTTAAGTGATTATGAAATAAGTATCTGGTGATAGATTTACAAATCTGTCATACAGGAAAGGTGAGTAGGATGACTTATCAAAGGATTATTTATTTTACTGGTTTAAGTTTAGATTGCTCAGAAACAATCTAACTCTTGCTCTTGGTTTTAACCTCCTTTTTCATAGCTAAATTATATTACATTGAATTTTCTATCCTCTTTCGTTCATGTCCAGCCTTTGGTAGTTGGAAAAGAGCCAAAAAAAAAAAATTAAATGATGAATGGTGCGTACTTTGATAATCCTAACTTGCAGTTAATTTGAAAATATATATCTCTTCCATTTGGCTCTTACTCTTTCATCATTTTTGCCTGTACTCTTGGAAAGCTGATGCATTGAGTGGCCCTGACACAATTAATTTTCTTGAACTTGTGAAGTGATAACTTTTTTGTCTGACTGTCTTTTGGCTGTGTGTGTGTGTGTGTGTGTGTGTGTGTGTGTGTGTGTGTGTGTGTAGGTTTATTGAAGAATACTTTGGAATGAAGTTGTCCCATCAGCCTTAGAGGAGTCACCCTGAGTCCCAGTTGAGACTGGATAGTACTTTAGGCTCTACAAGACATTTTCTCACCTGAACTGGAATGACCTGTCTTCTCTTTGTTTACCTAGCAGTGAACATCCTCAAGAGGGATATGATAGTTTCGTTTGCTGTTACTCCACATGAACTCCAGTCTGATTAGACAGAGTTCCCACCATTCGTGAGAGAGGTGGTTAGTTACCTGGCTAGGGTGATGTTGGTCTGCATATGGTTCTCTTAGCTTGTGCATTGATTCTGATCCAGTAAACTGTGCTCAAGGTGGCAGGGTTGATTTCACTCAAAGAAAGGGACTTGAGCCACAGTAGCTTTTGGCAAGAAACTGAATTCCATAGACATTTTGAGCCTAATGGACCTCTTCAGCCCGTCTAGTGTAAGGGGCCTTTCTCTTCTGCTTATTGTCTCTTTATTATTTTTATTATTTTTTTGACAGGAGGAAAGGCAATACGTGCTTGTCATGAAACATTATAACATTACAGAAACATATATTATGGAAAATGAGACTCTTCAGTAATCTCACCCCTTGAGATAATTATTAACATTCAGTATATATTCTTCTAGATTTTTCTATGCATATGTTCAGAGTCTTTCACCAGGTAGATAAAAAGCCAGATTGCCAGCATTCTAGAATTGAGGGATTGGGGTGGGGGGAGTGGGGGGTGGTTGTATCTTAGCTTTCAACGTTTATGTTCACTCAATCCGTTAGTTTTTAGTACAACTTTAGTTCCCAGCCCAGAGACCCATGCTTCTATCTTTTCAAAGAATAACCTCTCCCCATCCCCTCACCAAGGTTAGGGAGGGCCAGTCCTTAGAAGGCTGAGTGGAGAAGGGAATCTAAAGATCTGACTACTTCTTAAATTCATTTTTTCAGCTGACTCTCCTTATTTTGGCTCCCACTCCTACTTCCAGAGGTTCCTAATACTGCCATTTTTGAGTCTTTGGGGATTTTGTTGTATAATTGGTGTTGTTTCTTCACCTTTCCCTTTTTTGGCTTATAATTCAATTTTTCAGGTTTTGAGTCCGAAATCCTTTCCCACTAGTCCTTCTGCTTTTCTGTTTCTATAATTTTATTATAATCATCTTTCTCTCTTATTCTCTATCTTTGTGGGTTTATTCCTTTAAAAAATACTCCTTTTCCATTTTATTGAGATTTCAGGAGGGAGTAAAAGTAGATGTGTATGTTCAATCTGTCATCTTTACCTGAAAGTGTGGATTGGTGTCATTGGGCTAGGGCTGGGAACTAAACCTGGGGCTGCTGTAACAAAGTATCACAAACTGGGTGGCTTAAAACAAAGTAAATTTATTCTATCACAGTTATGAAGGCCAGAAACCCACAATCAAGATCTCAGCAGGGTTGGTTCCTTCTGGAGGCTCTGAGGGAGAAATCTATTCCTTATCTCTCTCCTAGCTTCTGGTAGTTGCCAGCAAGCCCTTGGTGTTTCTTGACTTGTAGATGTATTGCTCCAATCTCTGTCTCTGTCTACATGTAATGTCTTCCCTTGTGTTTGTGTCTTCACATGGCCTTCTTATGAGGGCACCAATTGGATTTAGGGCCACTCTAACCCAGTATGACTTCATCTTGATGACATTTATGAAGACCCTATTTCCACGTAAGCTCATATTCACAAGTACTGGGCCTTAGTTCTTCAAAATCTCTTTTAGAGGCACAAAATGCAACTCACAACAAACCAGAAAATTTTGTTGTTGGAATGGTCCATCTTTGAGAAGCTGAGGGATGACTATATATTAGGTTGGCCAAAAGGTTTTTTCTGTAAGATGGCTCTAGTAGTGTTTAGTTGTCTTTAACTTCATTCAAAACAATTTTGTTAGATTGTATTGTGACAGCTGTCATATCAGCGTGCATTTAGAAAAAACTTATCAAAATTGGTGAATTTTTGTGTAGCCATTTTAATATTGAAGATGAAAGAAAAAAGCAACATTTTCAGCATATTATGCTTTATTATTTCAAGAAAGGTAAAAACACAACTGAAACACACACAAAAAAATTGTGCAGTGTATAGAGAAGGTGCTGTGACTTATTGAATGTGTCAAAAGTGGTTTGCAAAGTTTCGTGCTGGAGATTTCTCACTGGACGATGCTCCACGGTTGGGTAGACCTGTTGAAGTTGATAGGGATCAAATCGAGACATTAATTGAGAACAATCAACATTATACTACACGGGAGATAGACGACATACTCAAAATATCCAAATCAAGTGTTGAAAGTCATTTGCAGGACTTCCCTGGTGGTGCAGTGGTTAAGAATCCGCCTGCCAATGCAGGGGACATGGATTTGATCCCTGGTCCGGGAAGATCCCACATGCCACTGAGCAACTAAGCTTGTGTGCCACACACAACTACTGAATCTGCATTCTAGAGCCCACGAGCTGCAACTACTGAGCCCACGCACTGTACGGCCCATGTGCCACAACTACTGAAGCCCGCGTGCAAAGAGCCTATGCTCTGCAACAAGAGAAACCACTGCAACAAGCCCGCACGCAGCAACGAAGACCCAACGCAGCCAAAAATAAAATTAGAACAGAAATCATTTGCACCAGCTTGGTTATGTTAATTGCATTGATGTTTGGGTTCCACATAAGTTAAGCGAAGAAAACCTTCTTGACTGTATTTCCGCATGTGATTCTCTACTTAAACGTAACGAATGTTATGTTCCATTTTTAAAACAAATTGTGACAGGAGATGAAAAGTGGGTACTGTACAATAAGGTGGAATGGAAGAGATCGCGGGGCAAGCGAAATGAACCGCCATCAACCACACCAAAGGCTGGTCTTCATACAAAGAAGGTGATGTTGTGTATATGGTGGGATTGGAAGGGAGTCCTCTATTACGAGCTCCTTCCAGAAAACCAAACGATTAATTCCAACAAGTACTGCTCCCAGTTAGACCAACTGAAAGCAGCACTCTGAAAAGCGTCCGGAATTAGTCAACAGAAAATGCATAATCTTCCATCAGGGTAACGCAAGACCACATGTTTCTTTGATGACCAGGTGAAAACTGTACAGCTTGGCTGGGAAGTTCTGATTCATCCATTGTATTCACCAGACATTGCACGTTCAGATTTCCATTTATTTCGGTCTTTACGGAATTCTTTTAATGGAAATTTCAATTCCCTTGAAGACTGTGAAAGGCACCTGGCCCAGTTCTTTGCTCAAAAAGATAAAAAGTTTTGGGAAGATGGAATTATGAAGTTGCCTGAAAAGTGGCAGAAGGTAGTGGAACAAAACTGTGAATACGTTGTTCAATAAAGTTCTTGGTAAAAATGAAAAATGTCTTTTATTTTTACTTAAAAACTGAAGGAAATTTTTTGCCAACCCAATAGTTTTTCCTATCAGTAATTGTTGAAGGCTTTAACAAGTATTATTACTGCAGTGTTTCCCAAAATGTGTGCTACAGGATGTTTATATAAATTATGAGAAAGGAGTTACGCAGTCATCTAAACTTGAGGAATGCTGGTTAAAATCAAATGAGTTTTGTCACTTTAGATCTTCTCAGAACCTTTAATATGCAAGCACGGACTGTGAATCTTTAAAAATGGGCTGTAGTATATAGCATTTCCCAAACATTTGACCTCGTAGCTTTTTAAAAAATCATCTTTTGTAAAGAGAATTTGGGGGAATGCTGTGGCTTTAAAAATATGTGTTCAGTCATCTTTGCATTTGAAGGGTAGCACTTTATTTAGTACGGAAGGATTAGAAGCATAGCTGAAAATTTGGGGTTGGGTGTGGAGCAGGCAGAATGATTGCTCTCCCTGCACATGTTCACCCAAAGTGACCCATTTTCAACAATTGTTGATATGATACTTGTTAAAACTAAGAAAGGTTGTTAGAGAGAACAGTGTGATATATGCAGTTGAGAAACATCATGGACACATTGTGAGACATACAGTTTGTGGTTTGTTTCTTGTTGATATTCTAGCTCCTTGCTAATCACTGGTGTCGGCCTGCTACCACCTTCCATCCCTGTCCCAATCACAATCACCCACTCCTTTAGGTCAGAATCAGTGTATACCTGTGAGGAACACTAAGTTTAAAAAAAAAAAAAAAGATTGTTTTTGTTAAATATTCTATGCTACCTGGGCTCAAGCCTTTTGAAATATGTATCATTTATCCAGAATCATTCAAAATCTGGAGATCTAGAACAATGCTATCTGATAGAACTTTTTGTGATGATGGAAATGTTCTTTATGCTGTTCAGTACCGTAGCCATTAGCCACGCTTGGCTATTGAACACTTGAAATGTGGCTAGTGTGACTGAGGAACAGAGTTTCTCATTTGATTTAATTTAGTTAGATTTAAATAGCCTCATGTAGCTAGTAGCTACTGTATTGGATAGCACACATTTAGAGAATGGTATTGCCTCTCACCCTAGATCAGTGGTTCTCAACCTTTTTTCCCTGCCTGAAGAATACATATTTCTTGAGGGATAGACACATTTCCATTGGTTCTTGTGGCAGTGATTCTTAGATTCTTAACTGTGGGGTCGTATCATTCTGGGGGAAGGCATGTTCTATTTGGGAAAAAAGCCTCCAGGTGATTCTGATCTTTTCCCCCCTCTTAGGTGCCTGCTTCCTCCCTTACCATCTTTCCCTGAAGAATTATTGCTCTAAGTGCCGGAATGTTCAGATTTAGAACTCTAGGTACAGATAATTCTTACCTGATAGTCTAGTAAAGAGTAAATTTACTAAAGAGTAAATTGGTTAAAAGAAAGGCCAAACATTTTAATTGAATCTCATACTGGAATATGAGTTATTGGCATGATATACTCTGGTTATTAGCAAGAGTCTGTGGTCTTCCTATGATCCTTTTCTATCAGGAATAGTAATATCCAAAGAGGCAGCCCTGGTGTTTAATATAGGTAAAAAGAGTTGCTATTTGGTTCTCATCTCTAGTAAGTTATTCTGCCCCTGAACAGTTGTAGCCTCATAATACTTCTTTGGTGCCTCCATTTTTACTGAATTCATTAGTAGTGACCATCTTTTAATGTTCTGTATCTATAAACAGTGATTTCAGGCTCCCATATGATTCTTTAGATGAAATCCATTGAATTGCTTTATTTATGATACTTCTTTGTATTCTGTTTCTTACAGTTGCTTCTGCAGGAAGCATTTTTGGCGGTTTGGTCCTCAAGAAGTTCCTAAAAGGTAAAGAATTACCCAACTTCCACAAGATTAAATCTCTTCCTGTCAATAAATTTGGTATTTTCTGAAACAAATTTAACATATATTGAAAGATAGAGTTGTCAGATTTAGCAAATAAAAATACTGGACACTCACTTAACTTTGAATTTCAGATAAACAATGAATACTTTTTTAGTATTTGCATGTTCCATGCAGCAGTTTATCCTGTAATTTATCTGAAAATCCTGCTGAAAGATGATCTATAAAATTGTACAGATACAGGAAAATTGTATAGACCTAAGACAAGATACCTAGGTCACTGTAGCTTCTCTGAATACTCTGTATACAACCTCAGGCAGAATTTTCCCAGATGTAAAATTCAATTTTTAGTAAAGTATTTGTTCACATCTACCTCAAAGAAATAATATATGGAGAATGCTTTTACTATAAAAGATTTGGGCTGGTATTAATACTGTTTTCCACATGCCAAGGTTTACGGTTTAGGAGTTTTCAGTGACCTTAGTTTTAGAAGTTCTTCTTTCCTTTGATTTGAGAATAATCTAAAACCAAAGGACATACATACATTATTTTAAGGAGACCAAAATGATTTGAGAACCATTGTGCTTTCATTTTTATCTTTTATGGTTGTGTGGCTTGTAAATATTATCTAATGGGTCTGTCTTTTCCTAATGAGTGGTTAATTTACAAATTTTACAAAACAATTTTTTTAAAAGAAGCTTTCCCCAACTAATCCTGGAATGTAAATAGATTGTGGTGGGTTTTTTTTAACTTTATTTTATATTGGAGTACAGTTAATTAACTGTGGTGGGGTTTTTTTGACTTATGTTTGTCACTGCTTTAAGAAAATATGCTATATATTAAATATAGAAACAATCAAAAAGCTACATTAGAAGGGTATAATGTTATAAAGTAAATGTTTGTGAAATGTATTACTGTTGGACTTTTTCAAATAGCAGGGTTTCTTAATGCTTTTTAAAATACAATCAATTTAAAATTTTAATTTATACCCAGATTTCCAGCAACTCAATTACTGCATAAACCAAAGTACCTTCCTTTATCTTGGTCTTATCAAAGAAAAGAAGAAACTATTTTTTTGCAACTCACAATATGAAAGACTAAAGACATAAACATATAGGAAACAGTTCTACCTTTTGAAACTTCTTATTTGAAGTAATTTTTAGTTTAAGCATGGGGATTTAAAAGTGCTTGCTTGTTAATTTAAGGGTCATCAGGTGTATTCCCTTTAGCCTTTGAAATTGTCTTGGCCCTCTGAATCTACCCTCCAGCTGTCTGTACACTGGATTCCTAATAAACCTCAGCTTTTTGCTCTGTGGTCCTAATTTGTTTAGATTCTGCTTGGTGTGCACACATTTAAAAGCAGTAATTGTGGAGGAAAAGTAATAAAACAAAAAATAGAGATTTTTGTTCTTAGCTCCATAACAGATGTACTGTGGGAGCTTGGGTAGAATGTTCTCCCTGTAGTAATAATCAAAGTGATGATTTATTGAGCATTTACTGTGTGCTGAGCTTTGTGCTTGACACAGAGGGGTTACAGTGGTGAACATGATAGATTTGGTTTCTCCCCTTAGTGCCATATTTAAGATATCTTAATCATCTAATTATACTGCCTCCCAAAGCCTATGCCTGGAAGAAAGAGAGAATCAGCTTACTGTCCTGGAGAGTTTGCTGCAATTCTAAGACTTTTAGAAAATCTGAATTCAACTTTAAGAATCATGAGTTGACTGCCTCAAAATCATCTAGTATATTTATCAATCTTTAGTTCTCTTCCTTTTTGGATTATGCCACTGAGATGATGCAAAGAGTGGAAAGGCATTCTTAATGCCATTGCTCCAGTTAAATGTGTGAAGGTGCTTTAAAAGAAATGAAAATTCATAAAAATAAAAGGGAATATGTTATTAACTCTAGGGAGGAGATAGGAATATTTCCTGCAACTTAAACCTAAACTGCACAATGAGTGGTTAGATCATACATAGTGCTGCTTCTTTGTCTAATATTTGTGAAAGTGCTTTGAAAAAAGTGAAAAGCCATGTAAGTACAAAGAAATGGTTTTATTATCATTGTTAATAATAGGGAGAAGGTATTGAGTATAGTTTATGGAATAACCACCTATTTATTATGCTAATACAAACTTTAGACAGTTTGTGTCATGTTGACTTAGTTTTAATTTGTTATTTTAAAAGCTCAAAGCAATTTTGTGCATATTTATTTAGTCTATTTTCATATCCTTGTGATGAAGTGGAGGTGGCTAACTTTTTGTACAAAGAGGAAGTAGTGTACATCAAATACACAATAAAAATTGAGTCATTTGCTCATAGTCAATCACATTTAGTAACCAACTTTAGCCTGTCTTCTCTCTAGCTGTTAGGGCTCATGATATTAACTTCCACTTAATAATGCTATTTATTCTTACTAATTAGTAACAAAAATGACTCAGTGAAGCTCACAAAGGAAGCTGTCCAAGACTAAGATTTGAATTCCTTAGCTCCCTGACTTATGTACCATTAATTATGCCTTTATTACTCTTGTTACTTATTTAGCATTCCTATAACATTATTAGCAAACTGCTTTGAATTGGTCTATTCACAAATCTTTACACTATGTAATTAACTTCATCAGGAAGTCTGGTGGCTGATTCATTAACCATCAGATTTCCCAGTGCTAAAGAATTATGTATCTGTACAAAATTCATATGCCTCTGAATTCAGTTTGTTAGCTCTGTCATCCTCTTCATTGCTCAGTTGATTTCTCTCAGTGCCTAAAAAGAGGTCTGCCCTCTCTTTAGGGGAACTGTACTGTTGTAGAGCCATCCAGCTTCAGTTTTCTTTACTCTTCAATCTATTCTACCAGAGTTGTATCAAGGTACTTTTTCTCTGGATCTGGACCACTTCAGATCAGTTCCTATACAAACAGGCTCATATTTCTGGGTGTTTTATTTATGCTGGATTAATAAATGATGACCAAGATAATCTCCCTGTTTTTCTACCTCTAACGGTTTATGTTCTTTTTAAGTTTTCTTTTGTCTGTGGTACCTAACTGTTTGAACTTTTGTCCAGTAAACCTTTATTGAACCTCTACCTTGCCACAAGAAAGTTATAGTGAGAGGTACCTCTGAAAATAAAATACAGTGTGATAAGTACCATAGTGCTTCTTTGGTAACACAGAGGATATTCCCTAAAGTTCAGTCACCAATATGCCTTTCTTCCCTTTATCATTCTGCATCATTATTCTACGTTTACTTCAGATATCTTCTGCTTTTAAGGCTTTAACTTTTATTTCTATGTTGATGAGACATTTTTTTTGTCTCTATCTCTAATGTGTTTCTAGCTTTGATTGTCAATTGGACTATTCCATTTGAGGGTTCCTCTGGAATATTATGTGTAACATGTCTAAAATAGGGTTCATTTTCTTAAACTAACTTGCTGTGTAATCTCCATTCCTTTCAGTGATACTAACATTTTCATAATTCTCCAGGCTTAAAAGTTTTGGCTTTTTTTGAGGGGAAGGGGAGGCTTCTCCTTTTCTTTTCTCCATTATCTAATGTAATTGAATTTTTGGTTAATTTTGCTTTTATAGTGTAGAATTATTATTTATTAAATTATTTATTAATTTAAACACAGCTTTATATTCCTCCCTTAATGACTCCCAATTGCTTATTAGAATAAAACACCTCAGACCCGATTTGAGGTACTCTGTCAATTCGAATAATCTTCTGCACTTTGAAGGATGATGCTCATTAAGATAGATAAATTCTTATGTGTTTAAAAATTCTCATTCCTTTATATTAACATATGTACTACTGTTCTGCATCATATAGTTATCCATTTATGTAGAAATCCATTTACATATTCATTTGTTATCCATTTATGTTGAACTAATTCTATCATAAATATCTATTTGGTGAAACGGGATAGTTTTAGCTTGTCCTTCTTGCCCAGATCTAGAAGCTACTTCCTAACATGTCCTTACTTTAGTGAAGAAAAGAAGGAAAAGAAACGGTAGAAGAGAGTGATGAGATGGAGGAATATGAAAAAAGCCATATATATATAGGTCTTTATTTATTTCACTGTTTTTTTTTGTCTCTCCTAGTCATATTATTTTTACTTGTTTTTTAATCTTATTTTAAATATCTCCTCATTCCCATGTTTATTGACATAATTTAACGCTTTACTAAAATACAGTTTGGCCAATCATTTAAAAAAATGTTCATGTATTTTTCCCAAGTAAGAAAATTTACAACTTTGTTTTCTTCAAAGGACTAGATAGGAGTACCAACCCTTGAAAGTGGGGAAGACAGTTTTGCTGTTGATGTATGGTTACATAGTTATGATAGTTCAGCTTTTGCCTCCAAAATGGCATCAGGGAGATTTAAAAAGAAAAATATTAGTTTTGTCCCTTTTGTTAATTTGTTGGGAATGGAAGTCAGGAGTTGTGCTTTTCATACATTAGAGAGATTGATGTGTCCAGGCTTGCTCAACATTGAGTGAAAAACTCACAATGGTGAGCTCTTGGATGTCTGACTTAATATATGTTTTTAAAATCTGAGATGCTCATAGTCAAAAATTTAAAATCTATTATAATTTTCTATCTTACAAGATCAACAACTCTAAATCTCACTACTTATCTAACACTTTTTCTCCTGGGAGCTTGTTTTGTAGACATGACCTCATTCTCGAGAGATAGGTCAGACATAAGTTATCACCATTTCTGTTTCAGAGATGAGGAAACTGAGACTTACCTCAGTCTCCGATATTAAGTTTAGAAGTAAGGGAAGAGCTTGGGGACTTAGGTCATTGGTTATCCTGTGAGTCCACACTTAACCCTCACGCTTTTGATACATTCTAAATAGTCTCTTGCTGCTAAATTTGCATAACACATGGAAAGATTTTATAAAGAGAAGATTGACTGAAGATCAAGAGAAGTTAAAATAAATGAATTTGTCTTCTTTTGTTTCTTTAATATTTAAATATGCCCTTTATTGGTTTGAGGAAGTTCTCTTTTAGTCCTGGCATGCTGAGAGTTTTTATTAGGAATGGATGTTGGATTTTATCGAATGATTTTATGCATTTATTGAGAAGATCATATGATTTTTCTTTTTTAGGCTGTTAATATGGTGAATTACATTGATTTTCAAATGTTAAACCAACTTTGCATTTCTGGGGTAAATCCCAGTTGGCCATGATGCATTATGTATCCTTTTTATGTATTGTTGGATTTGATTTGCTGACATTTTATTTATTTATTAAAAAAATTATTTTAAAATAAATTTATTTATTTTGTTTAGTTTTGGCTGTGTTGGGTCTTTGTTTCTGCGCACAGGCTTTCTCTAGTTGCAGCGAATGGGGGCAACTCTTCATTGCGGTGCGTGGGCTTCTCATTGTGGTGGCTTCTCTTGTTGTGGAGCACGGGCTCTAGGCACGTGGGCTTCAGCAGTTGTGGCTCGCAAGCTCAGTAGTTGTGGCTCGCAGGCTCTAGGGTGCAGGCTCAGTAGTTGTGGCGTACGGGCTTAGTTGCTCCACAGCATGTGAAATCTTCCCGGACCAAGGCTCGAACCTGTGTCCCTTGCATTGGCAGGCAGATTCTTAACCACTGCGCCACCAGGGAAGCCTGATTTACTGACATTTAAAAAATAATTTTTCCATCTGTGTTCATAAGAGATATTTGTAGTTTTCTTTTCTTGTAATTGTTTTATTTTGGTATCAGAGTAATGCTGACTTTATAAGATGAATTAGGATGTATTCTCTGTTCTTCAATTGTCTAGAAGAATTTCTGTGGAAGGTATTATTTCTTCCTTAAATATTTGGTACAATTCATCAAAGGAAACCATCCGGGCCTGATTTTTCCTTTGTGGGAAATATATATATATATTTTTTTGCAGTACGTGGGCCTCTCACCGTTGTCGCCTCTCCCGTTGCGGAGCACAGGCTCCGGACGCGCAGGCTCAGCGGCCATGGCTCACGGGCCTAGCCCCTCCGCGGCATGTGGGATCTTCCCGGACCGGGGCACGAACCCGTGTCCCCCGCATCGGCAGGCGGACTCTCAACCACTGCGCCACCAGGGGAGCCCTGTGGGAAATATTTTAACTACAAATTCAATTTCTTTGATGATTATAGGGCTATTCTGGTTATTTTGTTTTTTTGAGTAAGTGTGGGTAGTTTGTACCTTTCAAGGAATTTGTCCATTTCATCTAAGTTGTTAAATTTATTGACATAAAATTGTTCATAATATACCCTTATTATCCTTCCAACACTTGTAGAATCTCTAGCAATATCACCTCTCTCACTCCTGATGTTGGTGGTTTATATTCGTCTCTCTCTCTTACTTTCTCACTTTCTCTTTCTTTAATCAGTCTCGCTAGAACCATATTCTTTCTGTTGTATTCTATTTCATTGATTTTCACTCTGATCTTTTATTCTTTCCTTTCTTCTGCTTGTTTTGGATCTCTTTTGCTTTTCTGTTTCTAGTTTCTCAAAGTGGAAGCTGTAATCATTGATTTGAGACCATTCTTTTTTACACTGAAGTCATGATATTCTTTTAAATAGTTCTTTTAATAGTTCTAAAGTTTTAAAATTATATGTAATTATTATTATAATTATAATTAATCTAGAGTTTATGTTTATTTATGATACAAATTAGGGATCTAATTTAAATCTTTTCCTTTCCCCAATAATTTGTGTTATTATTCTTTCATAAACTAGGGCTCTATATATGCTTGGATCTGTTTCTGGGTGCTCTAGTCTTTATGTCTGTCCCTAGGCTGGTATCATAGAGTCTTATTTCCTAAAGTTTTAGAATTAATTTTGTTGTATGATAGGGCAAATCCCCCCTCCTTATTTTTTTCCAGAATTGCCTTTGGTTTTTAAAACCATTATCTTGCTTATGAATTTTTAAAAAAATTTATTTTTGGCTGCTTTGGGTCTTCGTTGCTGTGTGCGGGCTTTCTCTAGTTGAGGTGGGTGGGAGCTACTCTTCTTTGTGGTGCATGGGCTTCTTATTGCGGTGGCTTCTCTTGTTGCGGAGCACAGGCTCTAGGTGCGTGGGCTTCAGTATTTGTGGCACGTGGGCTCAGTAGTTGTGGCTCCTGGGCTCTAGAGTGCAGGCTCAGTAGTTGTGGCGCACGGGCTTAGTTGCTCTGTGGCATGTGGGATCTTCCCGGACCAGGGCTCGAACCCGTGTCCCCTGCATTGGCAGGCGGATTCCCAACCACTGTGCCACTAGGGAAGTCCCGCCTATGAATTTTATAGTTAGTTAAGTTCCATGAAAAACCTTATTGTGATCTTGATTGTTATTATTCTGAATTTGTAGGTTAATTTGGTAGCAATTAGCATTTTTATAGTATTAAGTGTTTCTGTGAGTTGATATACTTTATCATTTATTTAGATCTTCTTTTTCTTAAAAAAATATGTTACTTAATTTTAATTGTCACAACTGGGAGGTAGGCCCTATAATCTCCAGTATATAGATTCTAGAGAATAAGGGACTTTCCCAAGAGCACCTGGCTAGTAAAGCTGAAGCCTGCCTGACTCCAGGGGCCATTTTGCTAGATTTTATTATTTGTTTGAAATATTTTCTTCTCTCCCTATGGGCTGGGCCATGTAACTTGCTTGGGCCAATGAAATGCGAATGGAAGTAATATGCACCACCTCCCAGGAGAAGCTTTAAGAGCCAGTGTGTTTTTCGGTCATAGCTCCTTTTCTTCTGCTGTGAGGCTAGGATGCCAGGCTAGGATGCCTATGATGGAAGGTGCTCCTTTAGCCTGGATTCTGCTTTGGAATGACTCCTTTCTGTGCTTGCCTGGCATGCTGCAGCCTCTTAATTGGTTTCTAGAGTTCTCAAAAAGGCAATTTGATATTGTTGTTAAGTTTGGTACCTCCAAGGGAGAGTGAGGGCCTGAGACTTGCTCTTCTGCCATCTTGCTGACGTCATTCCTATTTAGATCTTCTTTTATGTTAACACTTCTTTATGTTAACACTTCTTTTCATAAGTCCTAGACATCTTTTGTTGTATTTGTTCCTAATGTCTTATAGTTTTTATTGCTATTGTGAGTGGTATTTATTTTTTCAATATTACTGACTTGAACTGTTAAAATTTTGATAATTTATCTGTAGGTTCTGTTGGATCTTCTATAAGGACAATCAAAGCATTTCTAAATTCTTACCGTTTTTTTCTTTTCATTTTCACTTCTTTCATGGCTTATTTCTTTTCCTTGTCATATTGCATTAGATAGAACAATATTAGTATTGGATAGAAGAGCACAGGTGATATTAGGCATCTGTGTCTTGCCTTCCTTCAATGATATTACTTAAAATTCTGCCATACAGGGCTTCCCTGGTGGCGCAGTGGTTAAGAATCCGCCTGCCAATGCAGGGGACACGGGTTCGAGCCCTGGTGCGGGAAGATCCCACACGCCGTGGAGCAACTAAGCCCGTGCGCCACAACTACTGAGCCTGCGCTCTAGAGCCCTCGAGCCACAATTACTGAAGCCCGTGTGCCACAACTACTGAAGCCCGCGCGCCTAGAGCCTGTGCTCTACAACAAGAGAAGCCACCACAATGAGAAGCCTGTGCCCCGCAACAAAGGGTAGCCCCCGCTCACTGCAACTAGAGAAAGCCCGCGTGCAGCAGCGAAGACCCAATGCAGCCAAAAATTAAATAAATGAATAAATAAATAAATAAATAAAAATTTCTACCATACAGTATGATTTTACTATAGTTTTTTGATATTTGCTCCTTGTCAGGTTAAGGAATTTCTCTTCTTAATTTGCCAGTAGTGTTTGTTATAAATGAGTATTGTATTTTCAAAAGTGCTTTTTCTACATCTTTTGGATTATGATGTGTTTTTTTAAGTCTTTAATCTATTAATATGATGAGTTATGGTGATAGACTTTCTGATAAAAAACACCCTTGCTGGTTGTTTTCATTATATAATTGTTACATATCCTGGATTTAACTTTTGCATCTATATTCCTAGTGAGATTGGTTTATATTGTCCTTGTCTTATTTTGGTACCAAGATTATACTAGCTTTGTAAAATGAGTTAAGTAGGTTTATCCATTTCTGTTCTTGAACTTTTTGTATCTGTTCTCTGAAAATTTGGTAAAACTACCCTGTAAAAAAATCATTTGAACCTGGTATTTTGGGGGTGTGGGAGGTGAAGAAGGAATTATTTTTGATAACCAACTTGCTTTCTTTAATGTTTGGCTTAAGTTTTCTATTTCCCCTAGAGCCAATTTTGGAAATACAGTTGATCCTTGAACAACATGGGGGGTTGGGCCACCGACCCCACACACAGTCGAAAATCTGCTACTGTTATCTCTGCCTCAAAAACAAATGAATTGATAAATGACTCACCCAAGGGCAGGAAGTTGAAACCGTTTGGATAGAATCAGGACTCAAACCCTAGTTCTTTTGATTCCACATATTGTGATCTCTAATCAGACAGAAACTTTTCCCCACACTTAATTAAAGATCTGTAAAATGAAAACGCAGGTACTATAGTTATTGAAAAAAAAATCAGCATGTAAGTGGACCCGCGCAGTTCAAATGCGTGTTGTTCAAGGGTCAACTGTATATGTATATTAAAAAAGAAAAATGCATGTGCGCTCACACACACACACACACACACACACACACACACACACACATTATCCCTTATTCCTTTTAATTCATTCATCCAGTACGTATTTATTGAGCACCTGCTATGTGTTCGGCGTTTCTTCTTAGTTTTCAGATTAATTGATGTGAAGTTATTTATAGTATTGTTTAAAAATTTTTTATTTTTGGCTGCTGGTTGGGTCTTTGTTGCTGCATGTGGGCTTTCTTTAGTTGCGGCGAGCGGGGGCTACTCTTTGATGTGGCGTGGGGACTTCTCATTGTGGTGGCTTCTCTTGTTGCAGAGCACGGGCTCTAGGCGTGCAAGCTTCAGTAGTTGCAGCATGCCGGCTCAGTTGTTGTGGCACGCGGGCCCTAAAGCACATGGGCTTCAGTAGTAGCGGCATGTGGGCTCAGTAGTCGTGGCTTGCAGGCACTAGAGTGCAGGCTCAGTAGTTGTGGGATGTGGGCTTAGTTGCTCTGTGGCATGTGGGATCTTCCCGGACCAGGGATCGAACCTCTGTCCCTTGCATTGGCAGGCAGATTCATAACCACTGCACCACCAGGGAAGTCCTATAGTATTCCTTTATGATTTAAAAATATTTGTACTCTTATCTCTTTGGGGTTTCTTATGTTATTTTTGCGCCTTCTCTTTTTCTTGATGGTGGTAATGATAACACTAATAGCAAACATTTCATTTTAAACACAAAAAGGTGAAGTAACTTGTTCAAAGTCACAAATCTATTAAGTGATTGAGTGGGTTATACGAACCCAGACAGACTGGCTGCAGAGGCTATGTCTTAACCACTATTCCATAGTATTTTGGTCTACTATACAGTATTCTGTTTTGCTAGAGGTTTGACTATGTATTAACTTTTCAGATAATCAACTATTTATTTATGCTTAATGAATGAATAGATATTAATTTCTCTCTTTCTTTGACAACTTCTCACTTCACTCTCATACCACAAGTTGAAGAAATCTGTAGCCTGTATCATTTTTGGTGATTGAGTTGTTGAGGTTGTGTGAAGAGGTAAGTGTAGGCTTGGAAGAATTATCATGTTTTTCTTACTCCATTTTCAATCTACATCTATTTATTTATTTATTTTTATGCGGTACGTGGGCCTCTCACTGTTGTGGCCTCTCCTGTTGCGGAGCACAGGCTCCGGACGCGCAGGCCCAGCGGTCATGGCTCATGGGACCAGCCGCTGCGCGGCACGTGGCATCTCCCCAGACCAGGGCACGAACCACGTCTCCCGCATCGGCAGGCGGACTCTCAACCACTGCGCCACCAGGGAAGCCCCAATCTACATCTTTTTGTTTGGGATAGTATGAGGCTCAGGTGTATATTCCTTTGTTAGGTACTCGAGTGACCACACCTTTGTTGACTGGCTTGCTTGGCTGAGGGAGCCAACTGGATATGCAGCAATGGCCACTAGTCTCTCTGCTTTTCGAGGCAGTGAATGAAGATTTGACAGTGTTTCTGAAAGGTTGCTGATTCTCCATTATAATATCCTGCTTTCTATTTCCTTCTCTAGAGCATGTCTGGGGTTGTTTTATAATGTGGAAATAATTAGCCAATTTAACTAATGACATCAAGCCACAGAGCCAACCAAAGAACTTTTCATCTTTTGGCTTAATTAGCCTCATTCTTTAAAATGTTTGGTATTACTATTGTTACTTTATTCACTGGTTAAAGGCAAGAAAACCAAATAATTACTGGTTTGCTGAGTCTGTTGGGAAACAACAACAAACAGCCGGATCTCAACTTTTGCCATCATCAGAGAAATTATTTTTAAATGGTACTTTTTGTTATAGAAGCAATATAGCCCATTTTAGAAAATTAGGGGAAAATAGGGAAAAGGAAAAAAACTTCTCACAAACTTTTCCCCCTTGTATTTTTAATATAGTTGTAATCACAATATATACACAATTTTGTCCTACTACTTTTTTTTCACTTAACGTGTCAGCATTTTTCATGTTATGACAGTCTTCTAGTCATTATTTTTAATGGATAAGTTGTCCATAAGAAGATGTATCATAAATTAAGTAACCATTTTACATTTTGAGGCTTTTAGGCTTGTTCTTTCTTTTTTACCATTACTATGAATAGCAACATATTGTAGAGGTTAAGAACTCATACTGTGTATCCTTGAGCAAGTTATTTGATCTTTTGAAAAATACCTACCTCATAAAGCTGTTTTGAGGATTAAACGAGGTAATACACATAATGCATGTGGCATAGCGGTTATTCTGAGTGCATAGTTCTCAATAAGTGCTAATTAATGTTAATGTCTCTGGGATGAGTATCTTAATGCATATAGCTTTTTACTTAATTGAAAAATTTAGGACTAATTTCCTGAAGTAGATTTAAGTTGATTAAAGTCTATACTTTTATGGCTCTTGAAATTGCTTTTTAGAAAGTTGTATCATGTAATAGTAGCATTTGTATATGAGATTGTTAACTTCCTGTACTTTCCTAGCATTAGGAATTTCAATTACTTAAACTATTTTAGCCAATTTACTAGTTAATTAACAGGTATATAGTTTTAATTCATATATTTTTGAAACTTTTTATAAGTGTTTACTATCTGTACTTTCTTTTTTCTGAACTTTTTCCATGTTTTTAGGGAAAAACTTCTAAGATGAAGTTTAAAATAAATTCAGCCATTAGCTCTGTGCTATGGTCTGAATGTTTGTGTCCCCCCAAAATTCATAAGTTGAAATCCTAGTGGCCAATGTGATGGTATTAGGAGATGGGACCTTTGGGAGGTGCTTAAGTCATGAGGGTGGAGCCCTCACAAATGGGATTAATGCCTTTATAAAAAAAGAACTGACAGAGTTCTCCAGGTTCTTCTGCCATATGAAAATACAATTAGAAATTTGTAATCCAGAAAAGAGCCCAGAACCAGACCATGCTGGCAGTATGATCTTGGACTTCCAGACTCCAGAACTGTGAGAAATAAATTTCTGTTCTTTATAAGCAATTCAATCTGTTTTATTTTGTTATAGCAGCCCAAAGGGACTAAGATACTGTGTAAATTGTATTTTTAGGCTTGACACTATGATGTACAAATCATTGCGATTCAGTTTTTCTGTTATAATGCCATTTTGTTTCAAGATGCACAGTTGGCTGTGGAATGATAGGTCTAATGTAATGATTTCCTAAATCTCATTTTCTTCTAATACTCTACTGATACAAGAATATCACTATGGATGTTCTTTTTTTTAAATATAAATTTATTTTTTTATTTTTGGCTGCGTTGGGTGTTCATAGCTGTGCGCGGGCTTTCTGTAGTTGTGGCGAGCAGGGGCTACTCTTCGTTGAGGTGCACGGGCTTCTCATTGTGGTGGCTTCTCTTGTTGCAGAGCACAGGCTCTAGGCACGCGGGCTCAGTAGTTGTGGCACATGGGCTCTAGACCGCAGGCTCAGTAATTGTGGCACACGGGCTTAGTTGCTCCACAGCATGTGGGATCTTCCTGGACCAGGCTCGAACCCATGTCCCCTGCATTGGCAGGTGGATTCTTAACCATTGTGCCACCAGGGAAGTCCCCAGTGTGGTATATGTTTTTATTTTTCACTTTGAGTAAGAATTTTCTTATCTCACAAGGTCTTTAAGAATATCATTTAAAAATCATAGTAGAGGTTCTAGCCAATGTAAACAAGGCAAGAAAAATAAGTACAAGGCATAGAAATTGGAAAGGCAGAAGTAAAACAGTCTTTATTTTTAAATGATATAATTTTTTTAATGTACAAAATCCTAGGGAATCTACAAAATAAATATTAGAAGAAATATGTGAATTTAGCAAGGTTACAGGATACATGGTAAATATACAAAAAGATTTTTGTCTTTGGCTGCGCCATGTGGCTTGTGGGATCTTAGTTCCCTGACCAGGGATTGAACCCAGGCCCTGGAAGTGAAAATGCCAAGTCCTAACCACTGGACCACCAGGGAATTCCCCCACAAGATTTTTTTTATACTAGCAGCAAACAATTGTAAAATAAAATTTAAAAATAGTTCCATTTATAATAGCATCAAAAAATATGAAACACGTAGGGATAGATTTAATGTTATAAGTCAAAGATCTTTGCTGAAAACTATAAAACATTGCCAAGAGAAATTAAACAATAAATGGAGAGATATATCATGTTTATAGACTGGAAAGTGCAATATTGCTAAGATGTCCATTCTCCCCAAATTGATCTGTGGAGTCAACACAATCATAATATCAGCAGACTTTCTACAGAAATTCACAAACTGGTTAAAAATTTTACATGAACTGATAAGCAGTTATGACAAGCTTGCAGGATACAAGGATAATATACAAAAGTCAATTGGTTTCCTATATGCAAGCAATGAACAAGTGGAATTTTAAATTAAAAACACATTACCATTTACATTAGTACCATTAAAAACAAAATACTTAGATATAAAGCAAAGAAAAAAAACCCAGAAAACCCAGAAAACCCCAAAACCTATGTATAAGAGCTATATGAGGAAAACTATAAAGCTCTGATGAAATATATCAGAGAAGAACTAAATAAATGGAGAGATGTTCCATGTCATGGATAGGAAGATTAAATATTGTCAAGGTGTCAGTTCTTCCCAACTTGATCTATAGATCCAGTGCAATCCAAATAAAAATTCCAGCAAGTTATTTTGTGAATATCAACAAAATGATTCTGAAGTTTACATGGAGAGGCAAAAGACTCGGAGTAGCCAATTCAATATTAAAGGAGAACAAAGTCAGAGGACTGATACTATGTGACTTCAAGACTTATAAAGCTACAGTATTGGCTTCCCTGGTGGCGCAGTGGTTGAGAGTCCGCCTGCCGATGCAGGGGACACGGGTTCGTGCCCCGGTCCGGGAAGAGCCCACATGCCGCAGAGCAACTGGGCCTGTGAGCCATGGCCGCTGAGCCTGCGCGTCCGGAGCCTGTGCTTCGCAACGGGAGAGGCCACAACAGTGAGAGGCCCGCGTACCGCAAAAAAAAAAAAAAAAAAAAAAAAGCTACAGTAATCAGGACAGTGTGGTGTTGGTAAAAACATAGACAAATAGATAGATGGAACAGAATAGAGATCCCAGAAACAGGGCCCAGAACAGAAAGAATAGAGAGCCCACATAAATATAGTCGAGTGATCTTTGACAAAGGAAGACAGGCATTATGATGGAGCAAAGATAGTTTTTTCAACAAATGGTACTGGAACAACTGGACATCCACATGCAAATAAATAAATGAAAGAATCTAGACACAGATGTTACACCTTCATAAAAATTAATGAAAATGGATCATAAACCTAAATGTAAAACACAAAACTATAAAACTCCTAGAAATTAATATAGGAGGAAACACAGATGACCTTGGGTATAAAGATGACTTTTTAGATACAACATCAAAGGCATGATCCATGAAAGAAATAATTGATAAACTGGGCCTCATTAAAATTAAAAAGTTCTGCTCTGTGCAAGACAATCTCAAGGGAATGAAAAGGCAACTCACAGACTGGGAGATAATATTTGCAAAAGACATATCTGATAAAGGACTGTTATCCAAAATATACAAAGATCTCTTAAAATTCAACAATAAGAAAACAATCCAGTTTTTAAAAAATGAGCAGAAGGCTTGAACAGGCACCTCACCAAAGAAGATATACAGATGGCAAGTAAGCATATGAAAAAGTGCTCCACATTATTATGTCATTAGAGACATGTAAATGAAAATGAGATACCACTACACACCTATTAGAATGGCCAAAACCCATTGACAACACTGGCAACAAATGCTGACAAAGATGTGGAGCAATAGGAACTCTCTTTCATCGCTGCAGCCACTTTGGAAGGCAGTTTGGCAGTTTCTTATGAAAGTAAACATATTCTTAACATATGATCCAGTAATCGTGCTCCTTGGTATTTACCCAAATGAATTGAAAACTTAAGTCCACAAATGGGAGTATGGATATATGAGAACTCTCCGTACTTTTCCTCAGTTTTTCACTCAAGACTGCTCTAAAAAATAAGCGTTATTTTTTAAAAATAGGAAAATATATGGAAATGAAAAGAGCCAGAAACAGGCTCATACTTATATGGTTATTTGATTTTTTAAAAAAAAAATAAAGGCACCAAAGCAATCCATCAAGGAAAAGAAAGTCTTTTCAACAAATGTTGCTGGAATGACCATATGTCTATAAGGAAAAAAAATGAACCTTGACATCTACTGCAGATCACACACAAAAATTAGAAATGGAAGATAGACCTGAAAATAAAAGCTAAGAAGATTCTTGAAGAAAACAAAGGAGAATATCCTTTAACCTAAAAATAGGTAAAATCTTAGGGCATAGAAATAAGTAACCATAAAAGAAAAAAATTGATAAACTTCATCAAAATAAAAACTTTTGCTCATCAAAAGATATTAAGAAAGTGATTATGTTAACCATAGTTGTGAGAAAATATTTGCAAAACATGTCTGGCAACAGGCTTTTATCCATAATATCCATAATATTAAAAAAAGCTTCTAAAACTTAATAATAAAAAAAAGACACCCTGGGCTTCCCTGGTGGCGCAGTGGTTGAGAGTCCGCCTGCCGATGCAGGGGACACGGGTTCGTGCCCCGGTCCGGGAAGAGCCCACATGCCGCAGAGTGGCTGGGCCTGTGAGCCACGGCCGCTGAGCCTGCGCGTCCGGAGCCTGTGCTTCGCAACGGGAGAGGCCACAACAGTGAGAGGCCTGCGTACCGCAAAAAAAAAAAAAAAAAAAAAAGACATCCTGATTAAAAAAAAAACAAAAACAGGCCAAACACTGCACACCTACTAGGATAGCAGTGATGACGAAGACAGTGATCATGATGATTATGGGAGGAGAATGGGAAGTTGGGTGAAATAGGTGAAGGGGATTAAGAGATACAAACTTCCAGTTATAAGATAAATAAGTCACGGGAATGTAATGCACACCATAGGAAATATAGTCAGTAATATTGTAATAACCTTGTATGGTGACAGAATGTTACTAGACTTATTGTGGTGATCAATTTGTAATGTATATAAATTCAAATCACTATGTTGTATGCCTGAAACTAATATTGTATGTCAACTATACTTCAATAAAAAAAGAAAAATAATGAAAATAACAAATGTTGACAAGTATGTGGTGAAACTGGAACCTTTGAACATTGTTGATGGGAATGTAAAATAATTCAGCCACCATGGAAGAAAGTTTGGGAGTCCCTCAAAAAGCTAAATATAGAATTGCCATACAATTCCACTCCTATGGATATGCCTAAAGGAGTTGAAAGCGGGGATTTAAAATAGATACTTGTACGCCAGTGTTCATTGCAGCATCATTCACAATAACCCAACGGTGGAAGCAGCCCAGTGTCCATAGATTTATGAATGAATAAACAAATTGTGATATATATATATATATGAATATTATTCAGCTATGAAAAGGAATGAAGTTCTGATATGTGTTACAACATGGATTAACCTTGAAAACATTATGCTAAGTGAAATACGCCAGACACAAAGGACAAATAATGTATGATTCTACTAATATGAAATATCTAGAATAGGCAAATTCATAGAAACAGAAAGTGGATTAGAGGTTACCAGAGATGGGAAGCGGGGAGAATGGGAACTTACAGCTTGATCGTCGCAGAGTTTCTGTTTGGGATGATGAAAAATTTTAGAAATAGATAGTGGTGATGGTTGTATAGCATTGTGAGTGTAATTAGTGACACTGAATTGTATACTTTAAGATAAAATGGCAAATTTTGTTATATGTATATTTTACCACAACTTAAAAACTAATAATGTAATATACTCCCAAACCACTGAATTGTACACTTTAAATGGATGAGTTGAATGATATGTGAATTGTATCTCAGTAAAGCTATTTTTTTCTTTCTTTTTAAAAAATATTTATTTATTTATGTATTTGGCTCGCCGGGTCTTAGTTGCGGCATGTGGGATCTTTGTTGCCACGTGCGGGATCTTTTAGTTGTGGCATGCGGGCTCTAGTTCCCGGCCAGGGATTGAACCCGGGACCCCTGCAATGGGAGTGTGGAGTCCCAACTGCTGGACCACTAGAGAAGTTCCAAATCTATTTTTTTCTTAGTGGGCCAGAGATTTGAATAGATACTTCACAAAAGAAAGTATCTGAATGGCCACTAAGCACATGAAGAAGTGCTTACCATCATCAGTCACCAGAGATTGTAAGTTAAATTCACAGTCCACCAGAATAGCTAAAATTAAAAAACGCCAGATGTTAGCAAGGATGTAGAACAATCAGATCTCTGATATAATGCTGGTGGGAGTGTAAAATAGTACAACCACTTTGGAAAACTGTTTGACAGTTTCTTATGAAGTGAAACATATACCTATGCCATGACCCATCAATTTCGTTTCTAGGTATTTACCCAAGAGAAATGAAACTGTTTGTCCAAAACAAGATTTACACCAGCTGTTCATAGCAGCTTTATTAAAAATAGCCAAAAACTGGAAAAATCCAAATGTCCAACAAGAGAATGGATAAATAAGTTGGGTGTATACATGTAATGGAATGCTAGTCAGGAATAAAAAGGAATGAACTACAGGCATACCTTGGATATTTTGCAAGTTCAATTTCAGACCACTCTGATAAAAAAAAAACCTCAATAAAGCGAGTCACGAATTTTTTGCTTTCCCAGTGCATATAAAAGTTATGTTTACACTATACATAGTCTATTAAGTATGCAACAGCATTATGTCTAAAAATATACATACCTTAATTTAAAAATACTTTATTACTAAAAAATGCTAACCATCATCTGAACCTTCAGCTAGTCATAATCTTTTTGCAGTAGTACTATAACATCAAAGATCACTGATCACAGAGCACCGTAACATAATAATAATGAAAACGTTTGAAATACTGCAGAAATTATCAAAGTGTGACACAGACACTAAGTAAGCAAATGCTGTTGGAAAAATGGCACCAATAGACTAGCTCCATGCAGGGTTGCCACAAACCTTCAATTTGTAAAAAAAAAAAATACAGTATCTGTGAAGTGCAATAAAGTGAAACAATAAAATGAGGTATGCCTGTGCATTAATCTCACAGACATTATGCTGAGAAAGAAAATGAACACAAAAGAATCACTGTATATGGATTTCATTTATATAAAGTTCAAGAACAGTGAAACTAAACTAATGAAAAAACTTTTAAATGATTGCCTCTGAGAAGTGTTCACTGAGAAAAAAGCAATTAGGAATTTTCTGGGATGATGGAAATGTTCTGTATCTTGATGCAGCATGAGTTACCTGGTTATATGCATTTGTCAAAACTCTGCAAGTTGTACACTTAAGATTTGTGCATTATATTGTATGTAAAGTTTACCTAAATAAAAGAACTATAAACAAATGTTGAAATCTAGTTAGTAGGTTTGCTTTCCAGAGATAAGGTTTAACAATTCTGAAACTACTTCCTGTGTATTCTAGCTTGATAAATTGAGTAAATATATTAAGATTAATAGGAACGTGATTTTTCACTGTTGGATAAAGAAGTTACAAGTATGGAAAGGGGGCAGACTAAAATGCACCCTGTGGAATTAGAACTCATGGTTCCAACTGTATAGTATATATTACATATGATAGATAAATATAGAAACATAGAGATATGTGTATGTATCCTAGCTTTGTCTGTTGAGAGAGCCTAGAAATAATAATATCCCAATAGCAATTGCTTAGCTCTCAAATCTTGGTTTCCAACCACACTTCTCCACTAAAAAGAAATAGAACTCCTTGGGGAAAACACTGATTCCAGGATTGGGGTAGGGAGAATACAAGATAAGCCTAGAATATCCGTGATTTTAATTTTAAAAAAATTATTTTATTCATTTATTTTTGGCTGCATTGGGGCTTTGTTGCTGAGTGCGGGCTTTCTCTAGTTGTGGTGAGTTGGGGCTACTCTTCGTTGTGGTGCGTGAGCTTCTCATTGCTGTGGCTTCTCTTGTTGCAGAGCATGGGCTCTAGGCACATGGGCTTCAGTAGTGGTGGCTTGTGGGCTCTAGAGTGCAGGTTCAGCAGTTGTGGCACACGGGCCTAGTTGCTCTGCGGCATGTGGGATCTTCCCAGACCAGGGCTCGAACCCGTGTCCCCTGTATTGGCAGGCAGATTCTTAACCACTGTGCCACCAGGGAAGCCCCCGTATCCTTGAAATTAAGGAATTCCTTGAAGGTGATGTGGACAGACAAGCTGTGGCCAGCTTGAAGGGACTTCCATTGACCAAATATGGGACAATAATATACGGTAAATAATGATAGTAAGAGATTATAACTCAGTGAATAAAATAAGAACAACATGACTCCATACTGATGTAAATAAATAAGGAGAAAGGAAAGCTGTTCTTTACAGGTAGAATGCCAACTAATAAGTGTCGAAAAGATAAAGGAGTTAGGAAATCATCAATGGATGCTAACACTAATGAGTGCAATTTTAATGAGGAACAGATACATAATTTGTGGAGATTACTTTGAAAATATTTATCAATCACAAGGGGAAAATACTAACTTTTGCAATAAAGGAATCTATGGGACACGTTAACCAAAAGATCAAAGTTAACATCACCAATGTTGGAACAAACTGTTATCATGTGCTTCCTGATATGTGCTGAGAAGGACACAACATCACTTTTGTGGTATTTCTGCAAAAATTGCATAACCTGCATAACAAGCAGCTGATCCAATTTGAGGGATATTCTATAAAAAAAATTGGTCTGAACTCTTCAAAAATGTCAAGATCAGGAAAGGCAGAGAAATAAAGGAGAGTAAGACTGAAAACTAAATCTAATGTGCAATACTGGATTGAATTCTGGGCCAGGAAAAGATAGCTATAGAGGACATTATTAGGATAATTGCTGGTATTTGAATATGGACTATGGATTGGATAATAATACTATATACATTCATACTAAATTTCCTATTTTGATAATTATACTGAGATTATATAAGAGACTTTCTTCTTAGAACATAAGCACTGAATTATTTTAGGGATAAAGGGGCACAGTGTCTCCAGTTTATTCTCAATTGGTTCAAGAAAAATATGCATACATACACACACACAGAAAGAGAAAGAGGATAAAGCAAATGTGTCAAAATATACAATTTCTAAATCTGGGTAAAGGGTATATGAGAGTTCCTGGTACTATTCTTGCAACTTTTCTGTAAGTTTGAAATTATGTAGTAACGAGTTACAAAAATTTATACTATTCCATTGAAAGGTTATAATAATTTATTAAGCTTTCCCCTCTTTCAGTATGTTTGGTGATTTTAATTTTATGGTATTATAAATAATACTTTGATGAAATTATTAAATTGTTCTCCATAAAATTATTGCAATTTACACTTTTACTATCAATGTATACAAACACCTGTCTGATCCCCTTCTTACCAGTATTGTGCACTACTACTCAAAGAAGCCTTGGTTAATTTGATAGGCAGAGTATTGCCTTTCATTTTTTATATATTTAAAACACTTAAAAAAATATATCTCAAAAGTGAGAGTTCCCTGGCAGTCCAGTGGTTAGGACTCAGAGCTTTCACTGCTGTGGCCTGAGTTCGATCCCTGGTCGGGGAACTAAGATCCCACAAGTCACATGGTGCAGCCAAAAAAAAAAATTTCAAAAGCAATTCCCATTATTATATATATATATATATATAAAAAACTAAAGGTGAAAAATAATTATAATATTATACATATTTATAATATAATCTCAGAGACAATCATACTTTGAAAACCTTGGCATACCTTCTTTCAAATTACCATAGTGGGGCTTCCCTGGTGGCGCAGGGGTTGAAAGTCCGCCTGCCGATGCAGGGGATGCGGGTTCGTGCCCCGGTCCGGGAAGATCCCACGTGCCTCGGAGCGGCTGGGCCCATGAGCCATGGCCGCTGAGCCTGCGTGTCCGGAGCCTGTGCTCCGCGGCAGGAGAGGCCACGGCAGTGAGAGGCCCAAAAAAAAAAAAAAAAAATTACCATAGTGTGTGTGTGTGTGTGTGTGTGTGTGTGTGTTTCTATTTCTACTTAGGAAAAAACTAGAGTTATTGTATCTCATTTTAACTTGCATTTAATACAGTGAAATGACTGTCTTATGTTTATTGATTTGTTTATTTCTTTGTTGAATGTTTGTTCACATTCTTTGCTCATTTTCCCCTTTAGGATCTTAGTGCTTTTCTATTTTATACGAAGTTCTATACTTTGTATAGTAAGTATAGTAAACCTCTTTGTCATTGTTGGCAATTATTCTCTTAGTTTTTTGTTTGTGCAGTATTTTAATTTTGAGTGAGTTTAAAAAAATTTTTTTTTAGAATTTTATTTATTTTTTTATACAGCAGGTTCTTATTAGTTATCCATTTTATACATATTAGTGTATATATGTCAGTGCCAAAATCTCCCAATTCATCACACCACCACTCCCCCCACCACCACCACTTTCCCCGCTTGGTGTCCATACGTTTGTTCTCTACATCTGTGTCTCTACTTCTGCCCTGCAAACCAGTTCATCTGTACCGTTTTTCTAGGTTCCACATATATGTGTTAATATGTGATATTTGTTTTTCTCTTTCTGACTTACTTCACTCTGTATGACAGTCTCTAGGTCCATCCACGTCTCAACAAATGACCCAATTTCGTTCCTTTTTATGGCTGAGTAATACTCCATTGTATATATGTACCACATCTTCATTATCCATTTGTTTGTTGATGGGCATTTAGGTTGCTTCTGTGACCTGGCTATTGTAAATAGTGCTGCAGTGAATATTGGGGTGCATGTGTCTTTTTGAATTATGGTTTTCTCTGGGTATATACCCAGTAGTGGGATTGCTGGGTCATATGGTAAATCTAATTTTAGTTTTTTAAGGAACCTCCATACTGTTCTCCATAGTGGCTGTATCAATTTACATTCCCATCAACAGTGCAAGAGGGCTCCCTTTTCTCCACACCCTCTCCAGCATTTGTTGTTTGTAGATTTTCTGATGATGCCCATTCTGACTGGTGTGAGGTGATACCTCATTGTAGTTTTGATTTGCATTTCTCTAATCATTAGTGATGTTGAGCAGCTTTTCATGTGCTTCTTGGCCATCTGTATGTCTTCTTTGGAGAAATGTCTATTTAGGTCTTCTGCCCATTTTTTGATTGGGTTGTTTGCTTTTTTGATATTGAGCTGCATGAGTTGCTTGTATGTTTTGGAGATTAATCCTTTGTCAGTTGCTTCATTTGCAAATATTTTCTCCCATTCTGAGGGTTGTCTTTTTGTCTTGTTTATGGTTTCCTTTGCTGTGCAAAAACCTTTAAGTTTCATTAGGTCCCATTTGTTTATTTTTGTTTTTATTTCCGTTACTCTAGGAGGTGGATCAAAAAATATCTTGCTGTGATTTATGTCACAGAGTGTTCTGCCTATGTTTTCCTCTGAGAGTTTGATGGTGTCTGGCCTTACATTTAGGGCTTTAATACACTTTGAGTTTATTTTTGTGTATGGTGTTACGGAGTGTTCTGATTTCATTCTTTTACATGCAGCTATCCAGTTTTCCCAGCACCACTTATTGAAGAGGCTGTCTTTTCTCCACTGTATATTCTTGCCTCCTTTATCAAAGATAAGGTGACCATAGGTGCGTGGGTTTATCTCTGGGCTTTCTATCCTGTTCCATTGATCTATGTTTCTGTTTTTGTGCCAGTACCATATTGTCTTGATTACTGTAGCTTTGTAGTATAGTCTGAAGTCAGGGAGTCTGATTCCTCCAGCTCCATTTTTTTCCCTCAAGGGAAAAAATGCTTTGGCTATTCACGGTCTTTTGTGTCTCCATACAAACTTTAAGATGATTTGTTCCAGTTCCGTAAAAAATGCCATTGGTAATTTGATAGGGATTGCATTGAATCTGTAGATTGCCTTGGGTAGTATAGTCATTTTCACAATATTGATTCTTCCAATCCAAGAACATGGTATATCTGTCCATCTGTTGGTATCATCTTTAATTTCTTTCATCAGTGTCTTATAGTTTTCTGCATACAGGTCTTTTGTCTCCCTAGGTAGGTTTATTCCTAGGTATTTTATTCTTTTTGTTGCATTGGTAAATGGGAGTGTTTCCTTAATTTCTCTTTCAGAGTTTTCATCATTAGTGTATAGGAATGCAAGAGATTTCTGTGCATTAATTTTGTATCCTGCAACTTTACCAAATTCATTGATTAGCTCTAGTAGTTTTCTGGTGGCTTCTTTAGGATTCTCTATGTATAGTTTCACGTCATCTGCAAACAGTGACAGCTTTACGTCTTCTTTTCCAATCTGAATTCCTTTTATTCCTTTTTCTTCTCTGATTGCCATGGCTAGGACTTCCAAAACTATGTTGAAAAGTAGTGGTGAGTGTGGACATCCTTGTCTTGTTCCTGCTCTTAGAGGAAATGCTTTCAGTTTTTCACCATTGAGAATGATGTTTGCTGTGGGTTTGTCGTATATGGCCTTTATTATGTTGAGGTAGGTTCCCTTTATGCCCACTTTCTGGAGAGTTTTTGTCATAAATGGGTGTTGAATTTTGTCAAAATCTTCTTCTGCATCTATTGAGATGATCATATGGTTTTTATTCTTCAATTTGTTAATATGGTGTATCACATAGATTGATTTGCGTATATTGAAGAATCCTTGCATCCCTGGGATAAATCCCACTTGATCATCGTGTATGATCCTTTTAATGTGTTGTTGGATTCTGTTTGCTAGTATTTTGTTGAGGATTTTTGCATCTATATTCATCAGTGATGTTGGTCTGTAATTTTCTTTCTTTGTAGTATCTTTGTCTGGTTTTGGTAGCAGGGTGATGGTGGCCTCATAGAATGAGTTTGGGAGTGTTCCTTCCTCTGCAGTTTTTTGGAAGAGTTTGAGAAGGATGGTTGTTAGCTCTTCTCTAAATGTTTGATAGAATCACCTGTGAAGCCAGCTGGTCCTGGACTTTTGTTTGTTGGAAGATTTTTAATCACAGTTTCAATTTCATTACTTGTGAATGGTCTGTCATTATTTCCTATTTCTTCCTGGTTCAGTCTTGGAAGGTTATACCTTTCTAAGAATTTGTCCATTTCTTCCAGGTTGTCCATTTTATTGGCATAGAGTTGCTTGTAGTAGTCTCTTAGGATGCTTTGTATTTCTGAGGTGTCCATTGTAACTTCTCCTTTTCCATTTCTAATTTTATTGATTTGAGTCCTCTCCCTCTTCTTCTTGATGAGTCTGGCTAAAGGTTTATCAATTTTGTTTATCTTCTCAAAGAATCAGCTTTTAGTTTTATTGATCTTTGCTATTGTTTTCTTTGTTTCTATTTCATTTATTTCTGCTCTGATCTTTATGATTTCTTTCCTTCTGCTAACTTTGGGTTTTGTTTGTTCTTCTTTCTCTAGTTCCTTTAGGTGTAATGTTAGATTGTTTATTTGAGATTTTTCTTGTTTCTTGAGGTAGGCTTGTATTGCTATGAACTTCCCTCTTAGAACTGCTTTTGCTACATCCCACAGGTTTTGGATCATCGTGTTTTTGTTGTAATTTGTCTCTAGGTAGTTTCTGATTTCCTCTTTGATTTCTTCAGTGATCTCTTGGTTGTTTAGTAACGTATTGTTTAGCCTCCATGTGTTTATGTTTTTTACGTTGTTTTCCATGTAATTGATTTCTAATCTCATAGTATTGTGGTCAGAAAAGATGCTTGATATGATTTCAATTTTCTTAAATTTACTGAGGCTTGATTTGTGACCCAAGAGGTCATCTATCCTGGAGAATGTTCCGTATGCACTTGAGAAGCAAGTGTAATCTGCCGTTTGGGGATGGAATGTCCTATAAATAGCAATTAAATCTATCTGGTCTGTTGTGTCATTTACAGTTTGTGTTTCCTTATGGATTTTCTGTTTGGATGATCTGTCCATTGGTATAAGTGAGGTTTTAATGTCCCCCTCTATTATTGTGTTACTGTTGATTTCCTCTTTTATAGCTGTTAGCAGTTGCCTTATGTATTGAGGTGCTCCTATGTTGGGTGCATATATATTTATAATTGTTATATCTTCTTCTTGGATTGATCCCTTGATCATTATGTAGTGTGCTTCCTTGTCTCTTGTAACATTCTTTATTTTAAAGTCTATTTTATCTGATATGAGTATTGCTACTCCAGCTTTCTTTTGATTTCTATTTGCATGGAATATCTTTTTCCATCCCCTCACTTTCAGTCTGTATGTGTCCTTAGGTCTGAAGTGGGTCTCTTGTAGATAGCATATATATGGGTCTTGTTTTTGTATCCATTCAGCAAGCCTGTGTCTTTTGGTTGGAGCATTTAATCCATTCACGTTTAAGGTAATTATCGATATGTGTGTTTCTTAATTGTTATGTGTTTGTTTTTGTAGGTCCTTTCCTTGTCTTGTGTTTCCCACTTAGAGAAGTTCCTTTAGCATTTGTTGTAGAGCTGGTTTGGTGGTGCTGAGTTCTCTTAGCTTTTGCTTGTCTGTAGAGCTTTTGATTTCTCCATTGAATTTGAATGAGATCCTTGCTGGGTAGAGTAATCTTGGTTGTAGGTTCTTCCCTTTCATCACTTTAAGTATATCATGCCTCTCCCTTCTGGCTTGTAGAGTTTCTGCTGAGAAATCAGCTGTTAACCTTATGGGAGTTCCCTTGTATGTTACTTGTCATTTTTCCCTTGTTGCTTTCAGTAATTTTTCTTTGTCTTTAATTTTTGTCAGTTTGATTACTATGTGTCTCAGTGTGTTTCTCCTTAGGTTTATCCTGCCTGGGACCCTCTGTGCTTCCTGGACTTGGGTGGCTATTTCCTTTCCCATGTTAGGGAAGTTTTCGACTATAATGTCTTCAAATATTTTCTCGGGTTCTTTCTCTCTTCTCCTTCTGGGACCCCTATAATGCAAATGTTTTTGCATTTAATGTTGTCCCAGAGGTCTCTTAGGCTGTCTTCATTTCTTTTCATTCTTTTTTCTTTACTCTGTTCCGCAGCAGTGAATTCCACCATTCTGTCTTCCAGGTCACTTATCTGTTCTGCCTCAGTTATTCTGCTATTGATTCCTTCTAGTGTATTTTTCATTACAGTTATTGTATTGTTCATCTCTGTTTGTTCTTTAATTCTTCTAGGTGTTTGTTCTTTAATTCTTCTAGGTCTTTGTTAAACATTTATTGCACCTTCTTGATGTTTGCCTCCATTCTTTTTCCAAGGTCCTGGATCATCTTCACTATTATTATTCTGAATTCTTTTTCTGGAAGGTTTCCTATCTCCACTTCATTTAGTTGTTTTTCTGGGGTTTTATCTCATTCCTTCATCTGGTACATAGCCCTCTGCCTTTTCATCTTGTGTATCTTTCTGTTAATGTGGTTTTTGTTCCACAGGCTTCAGGATTGTAGTTTTTCTTGCTTCTGCTGTCTACCCTCTGGTGGATGAGGCTATCTAAGAGGCTTGTGCAAGTTTCCTGATGGGAGGGACTGGTGGTGGGTAGAGCTGGATGTTGCCCTGGTGGGCAGAGCTCAGTAAAACGTTAATCCGCTTGTCTGCTGATGGGTGGGGCTGGGTTCCCTCCCTGTTGGTTGTTTGGCCTGAGGTGACCCAACACTGGAGCCTACCCGGGCTCTTTGTTGGGGCTAATGGCAGACTCTGGGAGGGCTCACACCAAGGAGTACTTCCCAGAACTGCTTCCAGTGTCCTTGTCCTCACAGTGAGCCACAGCCACCCCCCGCCTCTGCAGGAGACCCTCCAACACCAGCAGGTAGGTCTGGTTCAGTCTCCCCTGGGGTCACTGCTCCTTCCCCTGGGTCCTGATGTGCACACTACTTCGTGTGTGCCCTCCAAGAGTGGAGTCTCTGTTTCCCCCAGTCCTGTTGAAGTCCTGCAATCAAATCCCGCTAGCCTTCAAAGTCTGATTCTCTAGGAATTCCTCCTCCCGTTGCTGGACCCCCAGGTTGGGAAGCCTGACATGGGCTCAGAACCTTCACTCCAGTTTGTGAGTCACCCACCCAGCAGTTATTGTGCCCTACCCGGAGTGTATTGTGTATTGTGCCCCTCCTACTGTCTCACTGCAGCTTCTCCTTTGTCTTTGGATGTGGGTATCTTTTTTGGTGAGTTTCAGTGTCTTCCTGTCGATGATTGTTCAGCAGTTAGTTGTGATTCCTGTGCTCTCGCAAGAGGGAGTGAGCGCATGTCCTTCTACTCCACCATCTTGAGCCAATATAAAATTTTTTTCTTCTTTTAGCTTATGTATATCATTGGAAATAGATTAAACTACTTATGATCAGACTTGTTACAAAGAATCCCCCCTTAGCATACTTGATAATTGGCAATCTTCATAAATGCAGATTCTACATAAGTTAAGTCTGAAAGTTTTTAAAGTTGAGGTATAATTGACATGTAACATTATATTAGTTTCAGGTATACAACATAATGATTCAATATTTGTGTATATTGCAAAATGATCACCACAATTAGTCTAGTTAACATCTGTCATCATATATACTTACAATTTTTTTCATGTTGAGAACTCTTGAGATCTACTCTTTTAGCAACTTTCAAATATGTGATACAAAAAAGGTAGTTGCCGTGCTGTACATTATACTCCCGTGACTTATTTATTTTATAACTAAATCCTTTGACATAATCTCATTGGCCTTTGATTACTTCCTTGCTTTCTGGCCCAACAAGATACCCATCTCATCTTGTACAGTTCTACTTTAGGCCCAGAATCAGCCATTTCTCCTTTTTAGTGAGCACTGGTATTTAGAGAACACATTCTGAGTACCAGGAGTGTTTGTTGCTTCTTAGTTTTTAATTACCATTTTAACAGGTGTGAGGTGGTATCTCATTGTGGTTTTGATTTGCATCTCCCTGATGATTAGTGATGTTGAGCATTTTTTCATGTACCTGTCCATCATCTGTATGCCTTTTTATGGAAAACGCCTATTCAGATCCTCTGCCTAATTTTTAATTGGGTTGTTTGTTTGCTATTGAGTTGTATGATTTCTTTATATTTTTTGGTTATTAGCTCCTTACCAGATATATGATTTGCAGATTTTTTCTTCCTTTTCATTTTGTTGATGGTTTCATTTGCTGTGAAGAAGCTTTTTAGTTTGATGTAGGTTCCACTTATTTATTTTTACTTTTGTTGCCTTTGCTTTCAGTGTCAAGTTAAAAATATCATCGCCAAACCCCATGTCAAGGAGGTTACCACTTATGTTTTCTTCTAGGAGTTTTATGGTTTCAGGTCTTATAGTCAAGTTTTTAATCTATTTTGAGTTAATTTTTGTGTATGGTGTAGGATAGTGTTCTAGTTTCATCCTTTTGCAGAGTATTTATATTTTTAATTTGAAAATAATTTTTGATTTATAGAAGAGTTGTAAAAACAGTACACAGAGTTCTTATATACTGTCCACCCAGATTCCTCTGCAGTAAATATTTTAACATCTGTAACAGGCTTGGTTTTTATTGATTGCTTTTTTATATGAGTTATATTTTCCTTTTTCTTTGCATGTCTATTAAGTATTTATTTTCTACTGGATAATGTGATCTATATTCTGTTCTACCTCTGAAGAGTGTTGATTTTTGTTCTAGCAGGCAGTTCTAGCAAGCTAATCACCCTAACCTTGTGTAGGCTTTTAAAATACATTTTAAAGGGTAGATCTATAGAAAGCCAAGTCATTTTCAAACCCCTCTAACTTGATACCACATAACCTCCAACTGTATCTTCTCTGTGAATCTTGTTGAGACTTGGTTTTAAGCTTTTTTAGGGTGGATCAGACCTTCTTCTTGAATGTGTTTTTTACTACTAAAATATTACCTTTTTGCCATCTCAGCTGGACACCATCAGTTTTATCAAGTTCTCTCCATTCTGGCTGGGCCTGAAGGCCAACATTTCCCACCATTGCTTCACCACTAATTTCTTGTTCCATTTTCAACTCCATTGCAACTGCTCTCTGGGAAATCTTATATAGTCTCACCGCTGTATGCGTAGCCCAGCCCTTGGCCAAAGGCTCATGGGGAGCTTCCATACAGACTTTTGGTACCCACTTCTGCACAGTTCCCTCCTCTCCAGTGCCCTGCCTTGCAGATTCCAGGTACTTTCACAACCCTGAGCTCTATTCTCTGTCTCCTCAGCTTAATGGAACCACTGTGCTCTGCTTGGGCTCCAGCTCTGTCCTCCATGGGCAGGAAAATTTCCCCAGGCAGACATCCAGGGCAATCATAGGGGTCATGTCATGAGTTTCCCTTCTCTCAAGGATCACAGCTTGTGCTATTTATTGCTCAATGCCTGAAAACAATTGCCTAGTATATTTTATCCAGTTTTATAGTAGTTTTTGGTGGGAGGGCTTATTTGGTACCAGTTATTTCATCACTGCAAAAAGGAGAAGTCCCAATATATGGTTTTGATGTATGTTCACATTGCCACAAGATTGAAATTTTTCTATCTACTTTTTCTTTAACAGTTGAAGAGCTATGTCAATAAGTAGTTTGATATTGATATTATATCATTCTTTCCCCCTTATCTCCACCCCATCTCAGCAAAAAGGTGCAAATGTAAACTCATTTTCAAAGATCATGCTGGTTTATTTAGTAGTTCTTTCAGCAAGGCCTTAAGGAATATAAACATATTAAGTTTCTCATTCTTTAATGGTAGTTTGGTTCTCTTAAAAGTCCAGAGACAAAGTGAATTTTCTTCAGATCTTTGAAGATAGTACTCAGTTATCCTCTGGCATCTAGCATTGTTGATGAGAAGTCTAACTCATGTTTCTTTTGGCTAATTTGATTCTCTTTTGTAGCTTTTAGGGTTTTCTCTTTGTCCTTGTTATTCTGGGTTTCATTGTGACGTGTTTAGCTGTGTGGCTCAGTCATTCTTTATTATGAATTTTTAAAATTTTTTAAGTGTTTTTGTCTTTTAGAAATCTGTTCTTAATGTCTTTTATCTTTTCCTTCTTTTAATTGATATATAATTCACATGTCATAAAATATACCATTTTAAAGCATATAATTCAGTGGTTTTAAGTATATTCACAAAGTTGTACAACTATCATCACTATTTATAACATTACATTTTCATCACCCGCAAAAGAAACCCTGTACCCATTAGCAGTCACTCCCCTTACCCCTACCCCCTGTCCTTTGGCAAACACTAATCTACTTTCTGTCTTTATGGATTTGCCTGTTCTAGACATTTCATATAAACAAAATAATACACTATGTGGCCTTTTGTGTCTGGCTTCTTTCACTAAGCATAATGTTTCCAAGATTCATTTATGTTAGTATGTAGCATGTAACAGTACTTCATTCCTTTCTCTGGCTGAATAATATTCCATATTTTGTTAATCTGTTCATCATTTGTTGGACATTTGGGTTGTTTCCACTTTTTCCTACTATGAATCATGCTTCTATGGACACTCAAGTACTACTTTTTCTTTTAAATATGCTCTTTTACAGGGTCTAATCTACCATCCATAGGGTTTTCATTTCAAACACTGTATCTTCAATTTCTAAGATTTCTAATAGGGTTTTTGGCTGTTACTTTCTGTTTAATTGATGGCAGTGTATTCTTGTTTCATGGCTTCTTTTTATATTTGAGGGTATAAAATACAGAGCACTTATTTTTAAAGTTCTTTTCAGATTGTTTTATTAACTCTATTTCCTCAGGTATACATTTTGTTGGTTGATATGTGTCCTATTTTTCATGGTATTGGTCTTCACTGGTTGGTAATTTTTAGTTAAGAGCTAATTGTCCATGACCCTTTTGTCCTGAACACATCCTGCATTGACAGCCTTCCAGTAGGAGGTTCTCTGGGTTGCTGAGCTGTAATCTGCAGGGCACGTATCTTGGATTAAACTTTGCTTGAGTGGAAAGATAAAAGGCTCTTGTATCGTAATAGAATATATAGTTCTGAGTCTCATCCGTACTTATATTACATGGCTCTAAGGCCCTCATCCTGCATCAGTGATGCTGCTACTAGCATCACTTGGCTTTTAACCAACCCTCAGGTAGGCAGGTGGCATCCCTTTGGCTTTTGTTCATGTTTTGGTCCCTTGCTTATACCTCCTATGTGTGGCCTCTGTGGCTCTTGCTCTTAAACCTGTTGGTGTTGCAATATTAGCTCCATTTTTTTTTTCCATTCCATGCCTCAAACATGGGGCATCTTTGGTCCTTACTTACCATTGTGGATTCTCTCTCTCTTTTTCCTTTCTGAAGATTAGGGAAGAATACCTCTCTATTTCTGGTCTATAAAGATTTCTCTTTTCTTTTTTTCTCACTATGACTATGTTTTGTTTTGTTTTAATTTTTATTCATTCATTTATTTATTTATTTGGCTGTGTCATGCGGCATGTGGGATACTAGTTCCCCGGCCAGGGATCAAACCCACACCTCCTCCATTGGAAACGTGGAGTCTTAACCACTGGACCACCAGGGAAGTCCCTATGACTATGTTTTATTAAAATTTAAAAATACTTGTTTTATCATTTTATGTGTTTGAATGGGAAGATGAAATTTCAACATATGCTTGACTTATCTTGAAACAGAAGGCTTTTTATTTAGTTCTACTGTTTTACCTTTTCACATTTAACTCTAGTCAATCCATCTGGATTTTTTTTTTGTGTGTGTGTGTGTATGGAGTGAGTTAATTGAAATTAATTTCCCCCAAATAACTACTCATTTAAAAAAATCATTATTAAGATTTCTAGAGAATTCCAAGTTATTGACAAACCTTTTTCTCATGTATCTACATGTTCTCCCTATTTTTCACTGTATTACTACTTTATAGGATTGAGGAACAATTTTTTCTTATTTCACAGAAAGGTAATTGAATCACAGAAAAAAGGGGGTCGCCCTAGGTCAGAAAGTCAGTCAGTGGTAAATCTGAAGATTGATGTAAGTCATCCTGGTTTAGTGCCAACTTCATTAAACTTCAGTGTAGCATAACCTTGCTGCCATATTATCTCAAGCTTTGTGACTGAATTATATTTGAAAAACAAACTAATGGCAAGAAAAATATTACCCATTAAGATTGATAGCTAGAACTTGACCTTCTTTGAGATGGTTAAAGCTTTATTAGATATATGGTATGAATGTTTTAGAAGAAAGTTGTGCTATTATTTTAGGATATATGTTATTGTTATTAAAATTTTTAAGTTGAATTCTTTTATAATATCAACATTGTCAACTTCATTTATAAGGTAGAACGTTCAGAGACTGAGATATATATTTTTATTCATATTTAGTTCTCCATTCTAATACTACTATAGAGGGGAAATAAGGGATGGCATTTTATAAAATGGGAGATTTGGGGTTTTTTCCCTTTATAATATTAGTGCCAGGGTACAGAAAGAAAGAAGGATGGTGCATACTTTGAGGTTCTATTTGTTGATGATGATCCAGGACTCACTGATGCTTTGTGTAAAGAGTTCTGAATCAACATATGTAAATATACGAAGTGGTTAATTGACAATTAAATTAGCAAGAGTTTGCTTCTCTTGGGTAAAAAAAGGCATTAGGCATTAGGTAAATGCCTGAGAGGGTCATTCTTGAATTTTTCTGTTTTAAGTTCTGAATTAGCTCACTTACTGGATTTGTGTTATTAAATAATGAATTGATTTATTTAAAAATATAAGAATATCAGTTAGAGCTATCAACTCTGAAGATTTGTGGCATTGGATATGTCCTTGTGGAAATTAAGTGAAAATACAAATTGATTTAGCAAATTTTCAATTTGTGTAAAATTGAAAACATGTGATTAAACGTCTTATCCCCATAAAGTAATTCTAAATGTTTAAGCAATTTGCTGATGCATAGCCATCTCCAGTCATATTTAAAATTTTGCAGATAATCTTTTCATCAGGGAAGAGACTTCTTGGCTTATCAGTTTAATAACTCCAGAAACTCTGGTGCTTATGCAAACTGCTTGTTCTATTCTGCCACCATCTCTTCTCACACAGAAATACAGTCTATACTGCCTGGACTCTCTGCAGAGCTGAGCTGGACTTCAGAGGAAACCAGTTATTCTCAGGACGTGTCAGGGGTAACACCCTTCCAGATGATTTTTGAGGCAAGTTTTGCTGTGGTTCTATAAATTAATGATGTTTTGATTCTTATTTTTCTACAAATGTAATAACAGGAAAGAAAGGCCTAGGTCCGTTATAGTTCAAAGTTGAAATGAAATAAGGCATTGGTCGCCAAACTTCCGTGTGCCGATTTTAAATCACCTGGGAGCTTTCAAAATAGTGATGTTTGTGTCCCACTTCAAGAGGTTGTGATTTAATTGGTCTAGGGTGCTGGATTAGTCTGCTTAGGCTGCCATTAAAAAAAAATGCCACAGGTTGGGTGACATAAACAACAGAAACTTATTTTCTCATACTTGTGGAAGCTAGAAGTCCAAGATCAAGATACCTTGTCACTGTTCACATGACCTTTCCTCTGTATGTATGTGGAGAGAGAGCCTTCTGGTGTCTTTTCCTCTTCTTACAAGGACACCAGTCCTATCAGATTAGGGCGCCCCCCTTATGACCTCATTTAACCTTAATGACATTCTTAAGGCCCTGTCTCCAAATATAGTCACATGGAGGCTAGGGCTGCAACAGATGAATTTTGGGGAACACAATCCAGTCCGTAAGATGTGTGGCCTGGGCTTTGGAATATTTTTAAAATCCCAGATGATTCCTAATGTGCAGGTAAATTTGAGAACCACTGAAGTAAACCATTATTTGAATTTGGATCTCCTGAAAAAGAAAATAAAAATGGATTCCCAGTGCAGATCCTATTTAGATACATTTTTATTAGGTTGGTTTAAAGATTTTTATTGATTTTTTTGTAGCCCAGATTTATGAGAGTGACAATTGAGTTCTCCATTCCCTTTAACAATTCTCGGATCCCCTATCTTGCTTCCTTTGAACTGGTAGAGACAAAGAATTAGAGTACTTTAAATGTTCTCCCAAAAAGCACTTGGGAGGCCTTTCTCCATGTTGGAACAATTATATCCTTCTTCTAAAAGGAAATGACTATGGTATCGGGACAAAAGATATCCGTGGCTGTGCCATATCTTGTTTAGGGGAACGAAGGGTAAACAATCTGGAGCAGTTAATGGTTAGTCAGCTCTAAAACTATTAATGTCAAGTAGCAATAAAAAAGCTGATTTCAGTGAGCCAAGGAAAGCAGTTCTAGAAAAGGAAATCATGTGTTTTAGCCAGTCTGAACAAACAATGGTAATTCTTATACCTAACATATATATTATTTAAGCCTCCTGACAACTCTATTAAATGGATAGGACAAGGATTATCATCACCCCATTTTACAGATACAAGAAAACTGAAATTCAGAGAATTTGACTGACTTTCCCAAGGTCATACCAAAGTTAAGGACAGAATTAGAATCTGAATCAAAGTCTTACTCATATTGATCAGTGCTGTTTCAATATTCATTCCTTTACTCAGAAACCTGTGTTTGTTCACGACAGCTTCACTGTGCTAGACAGAGTCCCAAGACATGTCACTTGATCCCAAGGAACTTGGAATCTAAAGGAAAAGATAGATAAGTAAACAACTAATTACAATGCAGTGTAATATATATCATGATACAGGTATGCACTGATGCTGAGGTAGCTTAGAGGAAGGATACCTAACCCAATGGGAAGTTGTCAAGGCCTAGAGGTCTTTCATGAGACTGAAAAACAGATTTTCTGGGTATAAGAAGTTCAGAGACTTGAAAGAACAAAAATTTATCATCAGAGTGATAAAGTTTCTTTCTTTTTTTGTTTTGTTTTTCCTTATTGCAAGAGCAGTGTTTCCCTCAGGAAAATCAAAGTGTGCATTTAGAGTACAGATAATTGACTTAATCAAGGTAGCCACTATTAATATCTTGGCGCATATTTTTTCACATAAGAGTGGGACATTTTAGTTTAAGCCTTCCAGAACAATACAGTTCCAATCTATGGCCGTGGAAGTAGGTGGCTGGAAATGAGTGGAGGTCAAGGTCGTTGGAGTTGAGGAGGTCAGAGAATTATGAGACCAAATTGTTGCTTAGACTGGTCATCTGTTTGTATGTGGAAGTCAGCCAAGATGATGGCAGGACAGAGGATGATGGCAGAGGATGATGGCAGTGCAGAGGAGAACTGTGAGCTTAGTGCCCAGTAATCAGTTGGTGATAGGTGGGGCGAGGTAAGAGCAGTATAACCTAAGAGGAGCAAGGATTTCCTGAAAGTATTTGCTCTATTACATCTCATTGTCTCTGATACTGTGCAGCTATTTAAAATATTTTTAAAATTTATTTATTCTTTATTTTTGGCTGCGTTGAGTCTTTGTAACTGCGTGTGGGCTTTCTCTAGTTGCCGGAGCGGGGGCTACTCTTTGTTGCGGTGCACAGGCTTCTCATTGCATTGGCTTCTCTTGTTGCAGAGCATGGGCTCTAGGCACATGGGCTTCAGTAGTTGTGGTTTTTGGGCTCAGTAGTTGTGGCTCACAGGCTCTAGAGCGCAGGCTCAGTAGTTGTGGCGCACGGGCTTAGTTTCTCCGCGGCATGTGGAATCTTCCCGGACCAGGGCTCGACCCGTGTCCCCTGCATTGGCAGGCGGATTCTTAACCATGCGCCACCAGGGAAGTCCCTATTTAAAAGATTTTTGAATGAAGAGAATGAGAAGAGAAAAAGGGGAGGTTGTGAAAGATTTCATCATACACGTATATCTCAACAGGGAAGAAGGGTCAAGTGGCAAGGTTTATAGCAAAGGCTAGTGAATGGAGACCTCCATGAAAAAGCGGTAATAAATGATCCACTGCTTTGGGCATGTGAGGAGAGCTAATTCCAGGGAAGACTGAGGAAAACTTCATTTAAGAGAGATGCTGGTTTTGTGTTTATGCTCAGTCAGTCCTGCATCTTGGAGTCCATTAGGCTAGATAACATGTATTTCCAAAAACAATTTGATTTTGCAAGATCTTCTTGATGAATTTATCCATTTTTGTATTTATTTTTGCCATGATACAAAATGATAAAATGGGTAGAGATATACATATATACATACAAACCTATCTATCTATCTTTGCATTTCTCTATTTCTCTATTATCTATCATCTATCTACTTACCTATTTAAGCAAAGAGAGAGAGAGACAGAGACACTGACTTTCTTTTAGAAAGTCATATAGAGCCCATAACCACATGAGTTCATGTTTGAAAATATAAAACAGCTCCCATATTGTATCATATGATTAGACTTGTATTTAAAGGCTGAAACATGTGATTCAATAGTAGTTTCCGCTGCCCAGGGCTGGCAGCATATGTTTTTTCCTAACAACATGTAAGTAAATTCACTGCTTCTGAAGGTATGTCAGGCCTGGGGTACTGGGTTTCTAACACCCAACTGTAAAAGGCTGTAAAAGACTGTGTAGTGTCTCTTTCTTTCTTCCTTCCTTCCTTCCTTCCTTCCTTCCTTCCTTCCTTCCTTCCTTCCTTCCTTCCTTCCTTCCTTCTTTCTTTCTTTCTTTCTTTCTTTCTTCCTTCCTTCCTTCCTTCCTTCCTTCCTTCCTTTCTTTCTTTCTTTCCTTCTTTCTTTCTTTCTTTCTCTCTCTCTCTCTTTCTCTCTCTCTCTCTCAATAATTTATGAGTAGACCTTAAAAGGAGCTATTTGCTTTGTGTTAAGTATCCTCCACTGACCTGACATTATGTCACTTTATCTTCTCAGTCTGGATTAGGTGCCAATCGTTCTTGTGTATTTCTTTAGCATCTCTTATATATTTAAATCATAAAGCTTCTTCACATTGTCATATAAATTATTTATTTTGTCTTTCTCTTCTACTTAAGTGTAAACCCTTCAAATTCAGAGATTGTTTTATTTATCTCTGTAAGCCTAAGTACATGATAAGCTACATTAAGTGTTTTATCAGTGAATAAATACACATACATATTCAGTAGTCATGTTTAAGCATTGCCCATCAGGCTCCATAAAAAATGATAGATTACGTAGTATCTGATTCAGATAGCTATGTGTACAGAAAATGAACATTCTTGGAGAGGCAGCATTTCATAGTGAAATGTGGGCTCTGGAGTCAGATCTAGGTTTGAATCCCAGTTCTGCCACTTAATTAGCTATGTGTGACCTTGGACAAATTAATTCGCTTATTTAGTCATTATCCTCATCCATAAAGTGGGGGTATTTCCTACTTGTATATAAACTGCTTGGCATGTAGCAGGTGTTCAGTAAATGGTAGTTCCCATCCTTACTAATTGTAGACCCTCTCTGGTAGCTGCTCAAGGAACTTTCACTTACTTGGTTGCCTTACTGCTAGATATAATTAAGCCCTTTCTGTGATATACCCTATAATCACTAAAGTTACAAAAGTTTGAAACTGTTCCAAGAAGTTGTTTTGGAAGTGTTAAGTATAGGAAATGCTTTCAAGAGACCATTGCTTTTCTACTATTTGAACATTTTATAATAAAAAATTTTAAAAGAAGGATGTGACTATGGGATGTATGCTGCAATTACTGTTTAATTACTGCTGTTTACATGTGTGAATAATCCTAGATTTGTTTCCAGAATTTTTTAATAATCCCCATCCACTTTTCTAATACTTTCAAATATTTTTATAATAGTTTTTCTAATTATCCCCACCCGCACAGTTCTTTTTTTTTTTTTTAAACGACAGTAATCATTTATTATGTCTCACAATTTCTGTGGGTCAGGAATTGGGGTGCTAAATTTTGGTTCAGGGTCTCCCATAAAGTTGCAGGCAGATGTCAGCTGGGGCTGCCATTGCACAGTTCTTGATCTCTTTTTCAGTGTACTTATAAAGAGTATTATATTTCTTTTTATTTTTTAAATATTTATTTATATTGCGGTATGCGGGCCTCTCACTGTTGTGGCCTCTCCCATTGCGGAGCACAGGCTCTGGACGCGCAGGCTCAGCGGCCATGGCTCACGGGCCCAGCCGCTCCGCGGCATGTGGGATCCTCCCGGACCGGGGCACGAACCCGTGTCCCCTGCATCGGCAGGCGGACTCTCAACCACTGCGCCACCAGGGAAGCCCATAAGGAGTATTATAATAGTTTATTCTTCATTAGATATTTACATGTTTCTTCTTTATTGTGTTATGAGATTTTTGGGGTCTGGGACCTTTTTTCTCCTTTAATATACACCTAGTACATGGCTCTGTATTTTCTGAGCCATTAATAAGAACTTACTGGTTGGACTTCCCTGCTGGCGCAGTGGTTAAGAATCCGCCTGCCAGTGCAGGGAACACAGGTTTGAGCCCTCATCTGGGAAGATCCCACATGCTGCAGAGCAACTAAGCCCGTGCGGCACAACTACTGAGCCTGCACACCTAGAGCCTGTGCTCCTCAACAAGAGAAGCCACCGCAATAAGAAGCCCGCGCACCACAATGAAGAGGAGACCCCGCTCGCTGCAACTAGAGAAAGCCCGCGCGCAGCAGTGAAGACCCAACACAGCCAAAAATAAAAAATTATATAAATAAATAAATTTATTCAAAAAAGAAAAGAAAAAGAACTTACTGATTTCTGACTCTATTTCTTCTTCATTGACTTCTCCATTTTTTCGGAGACGCATTTTAACTTCGGTTTTAGGGACACTATATTAAATATAGTATAGGAAAGTGGTTAATACTAAAGCTTTGGAGCCAGATCAGGCACACCTTGGCAAAGTTGTTTAACCTCTTTGAAATTCATTTTTTTATCCATAAAATGTAGGTTATATGTACCTAATATGGTTTCTGTGAGGGGTAAATGAGGTAATATAAGTAAAATATTTAGTACCACTCCTGGAATAGAGAAAGCCCTCATTAAGTGATAAATCTTATTATATTTGTATGGAGGTATCAGGGTATATTGGAAAGAGCATGGACAATTGTTGTTAGATAGACTTAGGGTCAAATTCTGGCTCTATTACTGAACATCTTAGGCAAGTTGCATAACTTCTCTGAGCCTAATTTTTTGGTTGTTTTTTTTTGCCGCGCTGCAGGGCTTGCAGGGCCTGAAGGGATCTTATTTCCCCGGCCAGGGATTGAACATGCGCCCTTGGCAGTGAAACCTCGGAGTCCTAACCCCTGGACCTCAAGGGAATTCTGAGCCTCATTTTTTTTAATCTATAAAGAGGGGATTGTAATACCTGACTTGAGGATTGTTGTAGATATAGCACCTGCACATTGCTTGCCACATAGTAGGCATTCATCAAGTGGTATCTATTATTGTTACCATGTCTAACATATATTTTCAGATTATTCTTTGGTCTTTAAAACAGTTTTGTGAGGTTGAAAGGCTAAGTTTTATGCCTGTTTTGCAGATTAGGAAATAAGGTCCGGAGAAGTTAAGTGACTTTTTTTCATGATTACTGCAGTAATTTTTATAGAGCCAGTATTAGAACACAGGTTTTCTGACTTCTGAGCTTTCTGCTTTGCAGCTTTTCCTTAAATACAAATGTTTGGATGAATGGATTAAGGTTTAAAAATAGGTTCTTTTTAGTGCCTGTTCCTTTGACTCCACTCAGATTCTTAATACAGATTGACCCACATTAGAATAGTAAAGATAGAGTTACTCTTCTCAGCTCCAATCTAAATTACTTTTAAATTTGTTCCAAAAGGTGGTTTTGAGATTGTGGGTTTTACTCTGGTATTTGTTCACGTCTCCTGAAGTTCCATGAAATTAGGTACCTTAGCCCAAGAAGTGATGGCTATTAGATTACTTTTGGTGTTCAGTTTTCAGACCCAAAGATGTTTCCCCTTGGATGTCTGAAAAGCTTTCTGAGGTGTAGTTACTTTTATAAGAAGAAATACCATAATTTAATTCACTTGTGCTCTTGGGTTTGTGTATGTGCAGTGGATGTTTTTGTTATGTTGTTACAGGTTCATGAAAAGCCCAGAACTTTGATGACAGATAGCCTGGTTATAAAGAATTTTTTACGCAAAGTCATCACTGTGCTCCCCAAGGTAAGCTGTTCTTTTGCACAATAACGATTCTCTTGTTTAAGTCATACGTTTTTAAAAGACCTCTACTCTGTAGGGCATGGAAGGATCTGATTGGTCCTCTTTCTTTTAATTACAATGATTAAAAGTTTTAATATTGAATTGATTTGGTTCCTGTATCCCTAAGGCAGGCTTGATGTTGGTCATGTGACATAGTTGAGAGCCCTTGGATATAGAGAGAACTTTCTTTTGGGTTCTTATTTTCACTGCCTTACTGTTTTATTGTATCACTTTGGATACCTCGTTTCCCTCTTCTGCGCTTCATTTTTCTTTTAAACCTGGATGATAAACTTTGCTGATTATCTCCTTTTTTTCTAAAGTGACTATAAGAGCAACTAAGGAAATTTTGATAAAATACTTTGAACTCTGGAAAGCTAAAATTTTTATTATTACCTGTAGTTTGATATGTTCATAAAGTTGCACACAAGTATGCTATATAACTTCCCCTTTTTTTCTGGCATGTTTCCTACTTTTTCTGTCTTAAGCAGGATTCAGTACTTAATTGTTTGCCAGTCATTCTTCCAAGTGCTCTCCACGTACTCACTCATTCAACCCTGCCAACACCCCTTGTGAAGTAGGTTTTATCATCATTCCCATTTTATAGCCAAGGAAATATGGTACAGAGGTTAAATCACTTGCAGGGCCAGGATTTGAAATGAGGCAGTCTGGCTCTAGAGTTCCTTATTACCCATTATATTATATAGAAAAAAAAATAGAGGTTGAAGGTATAAAATAATTAGAACAGTGAAGTAAATTGGAAGGAGGACATAAGAGATGGGGATAGGGGAAGAAAAAACAGAGAAAAAAGCATGGAATATTCCATATATGAAAACAATGGAAACAATAGAGAGAAAAATTGATAATTCATTTAAGAAGGGGAGAAGAGATACATTAGGAGAACAGCAGAGGACAAAAGGGTAGTATTTCCTCATAATTTGTGACTACTTGGAATTGTAGAACGCAATGTATTTAAAATGCAGAATTTGAACACAGACAAGTGTTAAGTATGTTTAGGGAAAGTGCAATGGAAAAAAAAGGTGATACAAAGAATATCTTCTCCTTTAGGAATTGAGTATGGAAAATTTTAATCCCTATTCTGGTTCATGTTAAATATCACACCCCATTTATTTTGCAGATTAGATTTAATTTTAGTGTAAAGGTGAATGGAATCCTCTCCATGGAGATCTTTGGGTAAGTCCTTAATCCATGGCTTAAGTTTATGCAGTGGCTCTACAATTTTTCTCAGTCATTATTGTTCTATTATTTCCAGTGGGTTCACAGTTTGATTTCTTGACTCGAAGTCACTTTGAAACTAATTTTCTGAGACCCCCACCCCCCACATTTTCTTATTGTAGATTAGTTCTTTTTTTAATAAATTTATTTGTATTACTTTTGGCTGTGTTGGGTCTTTGTTGCTGCACACAGGCTTTCTCTAGCTGTGGCGAGTGGGGGCTACTCTTCGTGGCGGTGTGCAGGCTTCTCATTGCGGTGGCTTTTCTAGTTGAGGAGCACGGGCTCTAGGCGCCTGGGCTTCAGTAGTTGTGGCACATGAGCTCAGTAGTTGTGGCTCGCGGGCTCTGGAGCTCAGGCTCAGTAGTTGTGGTGCACAGGCCTCGTTGCTCCGTGGCATGTGGGATCTTCCTGGACCAGGGCTTGAACCCGTGTCTCCTGAATTGGCAGGAGGACTCCCAACCACTGTGCCACCAGGGAAGCCCTCTAGATTAGTTTTTAACGAGTAAGTAGATTAAACCTTTCATGACTTTCCCTTTCACTAGAATGAGAAAACTTAAAAATAGACATTTTCCCCTTGGTTAATTGGTTACTAAATTTCAGTAATTTCTGGGGTTGGTACTCATGGGCCAAAATTTGTAAGAGGCAGAGATTGGTTTTAGAATCTTTGAGATATGGCTTAGCTTTTCTTTGCTTTGCAGGGCAGAGAATGAACCTACTTTGAACCTGTCAAATGGAATTGCGCTTGTCGTAAACCATCAGCATTATGTGAGGTGAAGGGGGAAGCATTGTTGTCCCTCTCCATGTTTTACTCTCTTACTATGAGTATGAATGTGGGCAGAAATTGAAAATGGCCTCAGTTGTCAATTCTTAGTGCCAAGTGTCAGATTCTCTGTAAGAAAATTGAAAGTAGAAATTTTAAGCTACCTGTATTGAAAATGATGATTATTCCTGGCTCCTTGAATATATTCTAATTGACCTGAGGACATGCATGTTCCTTCTCCTCTCCATGCCTTAATTTCTTCTGTAAATGAAACAAAACAAACCCTGCTAACTCCAATCCCATTTAGACATGAGAAGAGAGGAATGACTTTAGAGATTGCTTGAACTCTTGGCTAGAGAGATACTATGACTGCAAAGGAATTCTTTGTATATTATTGCTTGTGTATTAGCATTTTGCATAGGTTTAGAAATCATCTTTCTTCCCACCTCTACCTTTTTCAGACTGCAAAGAAATCCATGGAGGAGGTGGAAAATAAATGGAGTAGAACCCTGTGCTTTGCCTTCCTGTACTATCCAGCTACCACAGAACCCAAAGTGAACATGAATTATAGCAAGAAAATGCCTAACTTATGTTTAAGTCCAGTGAATCTATTCTTTATTCCATAGTTTCTGCTTCCACTTATATGCCCTGGATCAACATTGGTAGTCATAGGATCTTAAGGCTTGAAGAGACTGCCTATGGTTTTTCAGTCTGTTTTCTTACTTTTGACCAAAATTACCTCTCAGATTAGACTGTTTTATTCTTTAATATCTGCAGGACACAAAACCCCCACCCCACATCTTTATTTAGTAATCTTCTAGCATCATACAATCCCTACAGGCAGACAGCCTTGCTATCATAGATTGACTGAAAGAGTTTAAGCCTCTAAGCCAATGTTTGTGGACATATTTCCCTGGGTGACCTGATTAGTTTAGAGAAAGGGGGAAAGGTTCATTAACATTTCTTTTCTGTTTAGAAAAGAGCTGTTGGAAAGTAAGCAAATACCAAATTTCACTAGATTCTTTCTAGAAGAGAAAGATGTCCCAATTTTTTCTCGTTACTCCTACCAAATAGTAACCTCAGACTTCTTCAGGGGAAGGTGTAGCATGTGTAAAAGCAGAAACCTAAGTATCATGAGGCCAGTTTTAGGCCATTTGTGATTCAGGGACCCCTGACCCCCACCCCCACCATGCTGATCTTTGAATGATCTTGGAAACTTCTGCTCAGAACCATAGAGTAATTTTAGTGGCGGGAATATACTTTTGAGAATATAAAACTGCCATTAGTGGCAGCAAAAGCAGGAGCCATGCTATAATTCCTGAAATGCCAATTTGTCTACTTTTTCCATTCCCTGTGATTCACTGAGTGGGACACAAGTTACTTATACCAAGAAAATTTATGTGGTGGATGATATGGTTATGCATATGCTAGAGGTTATAAAAAGAATTTTGAATTCCCTTTAAAATAACTTCTTAAGAGGGAAAAAAGCTAAATTTGTCTTACCTGTTTTTTGACAGTACACCAAAATTTGGTACAACTGAATTACTCTGCAGCAGAATCCATCCTGTGCTAGGACATCCAGTAATGCTCTTCATCCCTGATGATGTGGCTAAAATGGGCTTGTTGGGGGAGCTGATACTGACTCCAGCTGCTGCTCTCTGTCCTTGCCCAAACGTCTTTTCCAACCAGCTGAATAGGATTTCTTCAGCTTCCATATCCTTTTGATGACAGAGTCCACCAAAATGTTCAAATTCATTGTCTTTGAAAATGGATTTTTATATTTCAATTCTAGAAAAGCCTCTAGCATATAAACTCTGTATCTAGAAGCTGGTACGATTTGTATAAAAACAAAAATCCAATATGAAAGCTAAGCTTGAGAATTTTTCCAAGAAACTTTAAACTATAAAATATGACAAGTGCCACACTGTTTTCATATAATCCAGTATGACTGAAGCATGGAATGAATGGTGCAAGAGGGAGAGATGAGGCTGGAAAAGTAGTTTGGGGTTGAATATGGTGGATCTTGAGTGCCACACTAAGGAGTGTGAACTTTATTCTCTATATAATGGGAAACCATTAAATGTTTTAGGAATCTCTAGCAGCCTTGTACAGGATAGGTGGGAGAGAGACGTCAGTAATCACTAATTAAATAAGTAAGTGAGCTGGGCAAGAGCTATTAAGTGCATGAATTAAAAGTGTGATGAGCATGGAAAGGAGAGACTTATCACTGGAAGGAATCAACATGATGAGGTAACCAGTTTGTTGTTTGGCTAGGGAGAGATTAGGGGCAGAGAATGGCTAAAGTTGATGTCAAGAACTCTATATCCAGAATAGGCAAATTTATAGAGACAGAAAATAGATGGGGAATGATTCTCCTGGGAGTGATAAAAATGTCCTAAAACTGATAGTGGTGATGGTTGCACAACTTTTTGAATATACTAAAACCAATTTAATTGTACACTTTAAATGGGTGATTTGTATGATGTGTAAATTAAATCTCAGTAAAGCTGTTAAAAAAGATTTCCATAGATGGCCAACAAAATAATGATACTGGCAACAAGATCTGAGGAGTGAAGAAGATTAGTTTGGCTTTACATAAGTTGCATTTATGGTGCCTGCAGGGCATCCTTTAAAAATGGCAAGCAGCCATATAGAAATTTTGGTCTGGAATTTGGAAGTGGTCAGATTTAGAGAAATAGATTTTAGAGCCTCAGAGTTTTCTCCATAGGTAACTATAGTATAGTATAGTGCTATGGCTAGAGCATGACACAGGAGTAAAAATGCTAGATTCACCATGAATTAGCTGTGTGACTTTGCACAACTTACTCAACCAGCCTAAGCCTTTATTTCCTCAGCTTTAGTATGGGGATAATAATACCTACCTCATAGACTTATTTTCCCTTGCAAAGGTTTCTCTTGTTGTTGTTCTTTTGGGGTTTGTTTGTTTTAGGGTTAACTATATAATAATCCGTGTGAAGCTCCCAGCATATTGCCTGACACATAATATAAGTGTTTGATAAATGTTCAGTATTATTATGATTATATGATTGAAGCTGTAGGAGTAAAGGAAGTTGTAATAGAGTATAAAGAACAAGAACAGAAGAGGGCCAAGGTCCTGGTATGTTAAATGTCAGCTGAGGACGTCTTTAAGGAGGAAGAAGGAGCCAGGATAGTGATAAACACTGTGCGTGGACATTTCATATTTTAAAACATGCTTTTTCTTAATATCTAGATCATACGGAAGAGTATAAATAAAATATGAAAGTTTCTCTTCGTCCTCATCCCATTCTCAAGAGGGAATAAGACAAATTTTCTATCCTCTTGGAGTTTACATTTTCATGGGAAAATTTAATAAATAAATGGATGTTAGGTAGTGATAAGTGCAGTGAAGATAAAATAATGTGGGTAAAGAGATAATGATGGGAATGTCATTTTAAATATTATGGTCAGTGAAGACTCCAGGGAGGTGATGTTTTAGTAAAGAGAGAGAGCTAACTATGAAAACTGGTGGGATTTCAGTTTCTGAAAATGGCAAACTAGGTAATTTAGACCAACCCTCCTAATGAAGACAAAGGCTGGATGAAATACCAAGACATCATAAAAGTATCTAGCAGCTAGTGAATAGGGAGGAATTTCTGGGCTGTGATTTAGGAAAGAGAGGAATTACAAAAAGCTGAGCCCAGCACTGAGGGCTCTTTTGCCCTAGGGTCATTTGCCAATTAGAGCAAGTAGCTGAGAGACTAAGACAACTTCTGAATCAACGCAGGAGAAGAAGGCCAAAGAGTTCAGGGCCTGCTGAGCTTGGGAGTGCTGTTAAAGACACCTCTTGTTTTGGACAGGGATAAGTAAAAGGCTATACTTTAAGGAGTAAGGTGAACCTGAAATAAACCATCCTTCAGTGGTGTGCATTTATTTTGGGGGTTGGTTTAGGCAGGCCAGAAAATCTTAAACTTTGAAATTGGTTTAAGGTGATTCTAAATTTCTAATTCTCCCAGATGCCTTGTAGAAGCAAACAGAAATTCTTGCTAGAGGAAGATAACTGCATCTATGCTTCAGATTATTTAACAGATACTTAAATATAACATCCAGCTCCCATGTGCATGCACACATTAACAATACACACACACACACACAATCAGGTACAAGAGAAGACAAGGAGGCGTGAACAAGAGCTAACAAAAACAAAAGCAACAGCAACATGCACTGGGACTCCAGATAATTGCTAATATCAGATACTGATTTTAAAAATAAAAAAATATGCTTACTATGTTTATGAAAATGAAGGCAAGCTTAAAAATTTTGCCAGGGAACTGAAACTATTGAATGTGACATAATTTTAAAAAGAACCAAACAAATTGTAGAACCAAAATATACAATAACCAATATTGAAATTCAGTAGGCAGGTTTAACAGCAAATTAGACACAGCATAACTGAATTTACGAACTAAAATATAAGGATAGCAAAAACTGAGCAAAACAAAACGAAGTGAGACAAAGGATGGAGAATACAGAAGAGGTAAACAGTGAGAGGAAACAGTGAGACATTCTAATTTACATTTAATTCATGTTCCAGAGGAGAAGAGAGAGAAAAATGGGGCAGAAACTATATTTGAAGAGTTAATGGCTGAAGCAACTAAAACAGATTTCAAGCTGAACAATCAAGCAGGATAAATAAAAAGATATCCACTCCTTGGGACTTCCCTGGTGACACAGTGGTTAAGAATCCGCCTGCCAATGCAGGGGATATGGGTTCGAGCCCTGGTCCGGGAAGATCCCACATGCTGCCGAGCAACTAAGCCCGTGTGCCCCAACTACTGACCCCACATGCCACAACTACTGAAGCCCATGCGCCTAGAGCCTGTGCTCTGCAACAAGAAAAGCCACCACAACGAGAAGCCCACGCACTGCAGCGAAGAGTAGCTCCCGCTCGCTGCAACTAAAGAAAGCCCGTGTGCAGCAATGAAGAACCAACGCAGCCAAAAATAAATAAATAAATTTATAAAAAATATATATCTGTCTATATATCCACACCTTCTAGAAGATTAAAGACAAAAAGAAAACCTTAAAATCACCCAGGGAAGAGTAGAAAAAAAAAAAAATCACCCAGGGAAGACAGATTGTCTTCAAAAGAGAAACTGACAGCTGACTTCCTCATACCAACAGAAAGTAGTAGAATAATAGTGTTAATGTCCTGACATAAACTAATCATCAACCTAGAATTCCATACCCAATAAAAATATTCTTCAGGATAAAAGGTAATGAACCTACCTGTATATTATATTACTGTCCTAATCCATACAAGAAGAAGAATTAATTCAACTGACTAGAGCAGTGTTTTGACTGTACATTCTTGGTGGGATATTCTAAGGATGAAATGAACTGCAAAGAACTCTTAAAATTCATTAAGTGGTCTTGATTCTTAGTAATAATATTGGTATTATTATATTGAAATTGTGTGCATACTTATGTAAAAACAAATAAGTAATTATGTTAACATTGTTAGGAACCAAATTTTTTAGCATAAGATAGAAGATACATGAGTGTAAATTCAAAGAAATAAGAATCTTTAAAAGTAACTTTGAGACAGAATTGAAAATACCAATGTGAATCCCCAATTTTTCTGACTTTAAAAATTATATATTTCTTAGCTCTGTCCACTAAAAAAAACCTTAGAAGCAATGAACACTCGTGGTACTCAGAATGTGTCCTCTAAATACCACTGCTCACTACAAAGGAGAAGTGGCTGATTCTGGGCCTAAAGTAGAAATGTACAAGATGAGCTGGGTATCTTGTTGGGCCAGAAAGCAAGGAAGTTATCAAAGGCCAATGAGATTGTGTCAAAGGATTTAGGAACTTCCACTTCCAGCCATGATCAAATAACAGGGACTGGATTTATTTTCCTACCCTGAACAGCTAGAAAAAATGGACAAATTATATTAAACAACAGTTTTCAGGTATTACACAACAGATAATGCAAGACAGTGGTTCTAGAAGGAGGAGAAACAAACAAGTGAACCCTGTGTTTGCCCCACTGTACTGTCTAGAGAGAATTTCCAGGCTACACCACCAGGAGGGGATACCCAACTGGAGTCTGGTGGATCTCTCTGAGTTGAGGAGACAAAGTTCAAAATTCAGGGAGGTCTAGACAGCTAGGATTTATAGAAAAAAGTACTGAAGAGGAAATAAATACATAGAAATAGAGCTCCAGACAGAAGAGAATCCCTGGAATGCACACAGAGCTGGGAATAGTTCCTGTTCCTATCAGGCAGGGTGGAAAGCTTCATACTTCTTAAGGCATGAGGTGGAGTCTTAAGAAGGCTTTGCCTGAGTAGTGGGGAAAAGTTAGCCATAGCCTACAGGATTCTCTAGTCCCACGTATCAAAGCTTAAATGTAAGACCAATAAGACTGAAACTGTTTCCAAATAACTTTACAGTGTCCCAGAAAAAAAGTTCAAGAATATTTATAGGAATACAAAAATATTCTGCACCCAAAAAGGTAATCTTCACAATGCTGGGCATCCAATAAGAAATTACTTGGCATGCAAACAAGCAGGGAAATAGGGCCCATAATGAAAGAAAATTTTCAATCAATGGAAGCCTACCCAGAAATGACACAGGTGATAGAATTAGTAAACAAGGACATTAAAACAGTTATAACTGTATTCCATGTTCAAAAAGTGAGAGTAAAGATTGAACATACTAAATAAAGAGGTGAAAGAGATTTTTTAAAGACCCAAACTGAACTTCTAGAGGAAAAAAATATAATTTTCAGGATGAAAATAATACTGAATGAAATTGATGGCGGATTTACACATTGCAGAAGGAAAGATTAGTGAACTTGAAGACACAAAACTAGAAACTACCTAAAGTGAAATTAAAAAAAACTCTAAAAAAATAAACAAAGCATCAGTGAACTGTGAGATAACTTCAAGTGGCCTAATTCAGGGATGTGTAACTGGAGTCCTGCAGGGAGGCAAGGCAGATAAAACATTTGAGGAAATAATGTTCCCCAAATTTCCAAATTTGATGAAAACTATAAACCTGCAGATCCAAGAAGATCAATGAACTCTAAACGTAAGAAACATGAAGAAAATTATACCAAGCCACACCATAATCAAATTGCTTAAAGCCAGTAGTAAAGAAAAAAATCTTAAAAACAGCTAGAGATAAAAAGACACATTACATATTGAGGAACAAAGATAAGAAATACCACAGATTTCTCACTGGAAACAGTATAAGCTAGAAGAAAATGGAGCAACATCTTTAATAAAAGAAAAGAAAACTGTTAATGTGGGATTCTATACCAAGAGGAAATACTTTTCAAAAATGAAGGCATAAATTAGATAACTAATAAGAACCTGCTGTATAAAAAATAAATAAAATTCAAAAATTCAAAAAAAAAATGAACGCAAAATAAAGAATATTTCAGATGTACCAAAGTCTTCATCACCAGGAGACTTGTATTATAAGAAACGTTAAAGGAAATGCTTTAGGCAGAAGGAAAATGGTACCAGATGGAATTCTGGATCTACTCAAATAAAGACGAGCACTGGAAATCATAACTATTTGGGTAGATATAAAAGATTTTTGCCCTATTTAAAAAATCTCTTCAAAAGATAATTGACTGTTCAAAAATATCAACAGTGTATAAGACTTACAACATGTGTAGAAGTAAAATGTGTGACAACAGCACTAAGGCCAAGAGGGGAGAAATGGAAGTACATTGTTGAAGGATTCTCATACTATACATGTGTGAACTGTTAACGGTATCACTTGAAGGCAGACTGTGATAAGTTAGAGTTGTATACTGTAAAGCCTAAAGCAATCCCTAAGTTAATACCACAAAGAGTTATAACTAATAAGTCAAAAAAAGGGATAAAATGGAGTTATAAAAAATACCCAATCCAAAAATAGAAAAGAAGAAAAAGGAAATAAAATACAAGGAACAAATAGAAAACAGGTAACAGGATGCTAGATTTAAACTCAGCCATAACAGTATTCATATTAAATGTAAATAGTTTAAACAACCCAATTAAAAGACATTCACACATTTTGACTCTTCAGATATTTCACTCTTATTCTGAGTTTGCAGCACCTAAAATCTCCCCTGGCTCTAAATAGTGAATGTGTTGGCCTTAGCTCAAGTGTTAATGCCTTCTTGGATTTGTGATGGAGACTTCATTCATAGGCATTGCCTCCCTTTGCTCTGTTGTGACTTTCAGTAATGCCCCAGTCCCTACTGGGTAAGGATTTTAATCTTCACACTTAATGCCTCATGTTTACCCTATGAAAAAGAGGATGAAAACAGAAAGATACAGGACAATATATATTCTGGTCTTATTAGCCTTGGTTCAGGGGACAACAAAGTTTAGGCAGTGGTTCTTAACTGGGTGATTTTGCCCTCAGAGGACATTAGGCAATGGCTGGAGACATTTTGATCCTTATGACTGGAGGGAGAGGTGATATTGGCATCTAGCGGGTAGAGGCCAGGGAAGCTGCAAAACATCCTACAATGCACAGGACAGCCCCACAATAAAGAGTCATCTGGCCCAAAGCGTCAACGTGCCAAGGTTGAGAAACACTGGGTTACAGGGAGGGTGAGGGTAGGAATGAGAAGTCAAGAGAAAGAAACCATTTAAGGGCCTACCTTCCTTAGTCTTGGTTAGAGAGTAGGTTGGAGAAGGTGAAGCGTTTCCCTCTCAATCTGAATATACTTAAATACTTACTGGGAAATATTGCTTTGTATATACTTTCATTCTAGCATGTATCATATCATATTACAGTTTACTGGTTTTTACATGTATCTCCCATACTATAAATATAACTTGAAGGTAAGTATTAAATCTGTATATTCATCTTTATATCCCCAGAACTTAGTACAGTGTAGTGTTTAGCCTGTGGTACCATTCAAACCTATGATTTAATGAGTAGGAGAGTAAATAAACGAATTGTCCCAAAACTATATTTGTAGCTCACACTCATTAAACCCAAAATAATTCCTGGGGATTCTAGTGGATCTATCTCTGGCGCCTCACACCTATCCTTAATGTGGAAAAGGCTTAATATGTAATCGCCTAGCACACTAGTTTATTTCTGAGAGTGTGAACCAGGTCAGTGTTGTGTTTGTTTTATGCATATAAATACAGTTATAAGAAACTAAAAATTTGCAATTTTCTTTAGCAACTATACATATTTCTATATGGACCTTCAGGTCTGCCTCTGATATTGCTAAATCCGGAGCAGCCAACTTCTACTATCTTCAAAGATACCTCTTATTTCATTAACTGGAAGAAATACCACTTGTGTATGGTGCCCAATTTGGATTTAAATTTCGATAGAGGTAAATCTCCCTCTCTTTGTTTGCATAGGAATAAAGAACTCTGGAGAATATTAGAGAAATGCAAGGAGATATAAATAGCAAGTGTATATAAGAATAGGACCGGGCTTCCCTGGTGGCGTAGTGGTTGAGAGTCCGCCTGCCGATGCAAGGGACACGGGTTCGTGCCCCGGTCCGGGAAGATCTCACATGCCGCGGAGCTGGGCCCGTGAGCCATGGCTGCTGAGCCTGCGTTCCGCAGCAGGAGAGGCCACAACAGTGAAAGGCCCGCGTACCGCAAAAAAAAAAAAAAAAAAGAATAGGACCTAGTGATCTGATGGCTTAGGTTGGGGGTTACAGGTGGGAGTCTGGCTAAGTTTGAGATTCCACATGAAGTGAGTCAAACAGGTGTCAACAGGCAAAGCCCCATCAGAGCCTAACTGTTCTGGCATTACGTGTTGATGCTGCTTCTCCTCATTTCTACTGCCTTCTCTATTCCTGGCCCTCTTGATGTAGTCAGTGGGCCTTCACCTTCCAGGGACTTGTTCAGAGGGTTTCTATTGTACCTTAATCCATCAACTCTGGGGTTTTAGAAAGGTTAGTAAAGTTGCAAGGACATCTTTGAACTATCGTGGAATAGAAATATTTCCCAATGAAATGAAAAAATCCATATAAAATTACTTAGAAAAATTGTAATACTACGTAAAAGCAAGGCAGGAGTATAAACCATATAGTGATAAACCTAGGAAGCTGACTGTACTATTCATATAGAGCCTAATCACATTGGCTTTGGCTGAATCATACTGAAATTGGATGCTTAATAATTAGACCAACAAATAAAACTGAGAAATAGGAATATGCAACCATGAGCTGATGTCTAGGAGCTTTATAGTCTTGAGTTTGACTGTTGTTAGCTAGAATCCTTTGAAATTTAGAAGGCAGTCTGTTCAACTGGATCCTGAGGAAGTTCACCAGTAGCGAGGAGGTATTCTAGAGTTGTGACTGGTATGAGAAGATTGAAGCCTGCCAGTATAGGGAAGTATTTCCGGGGGAAAGATAGAATCTTCATCTTGGAAGTAGGCCTCGTGGTAAGACACTTTTTCTTGAGTAGGTAGTTATTCCAGAGGGCGGAATGAAAGGAGGGTGTCCTTGGGCTTGTGGAGGTAAGTGGTTTTGTGAGGAAAGAATGTTTGGTCTTAATAAGGCTGTGGCCACAGCTGTGGGCTGCCCCTTAGCACTTATATGGGGCCAGCAATGAGGGTGAAGTGCTTTCCTTGCTCCCTTGGGTAATGGCTGCTTACCGTACCACCTGGCCCAATGAGGGGGAATACCTACTACTCCTCTCCCCTGGCAAACTGTGGAAGATGTATTAAGAGAACAGTGTCCCCTAATGGCTCTGCTATTGTACCAAAGAGAGCCTTTTGGAATTGGTTTGGCTTTTATCTTGGGGGTGTGTGTGTGAGTGTCTGGGTACCTGAGTCCAAATCCTGTCCTCTCTTCCTGGTTATAACCCTCGCTAGGGGGGTCTTAGTAACTTGAATGGTGATTCATGTTCCTCTGAAAGTGAGGCAAGCGAATGTGAGTGAATTATATGTATTATTGTCTATTACTGTTATTTGTTTAAACTGAATTGGCTATTTAGAAACTGAAAAAAATCCCTGAAAACATCCAAGATGGGACTCTTCTGACGTTCTGAAAACTGGTTTTTGCATAGGCCTTAGAGGAAGTTAGCTTTCTAGAAGGAATTGGTATTTCTCTTCCTGTGTCTTTGAGATGTTAATAATCTACCTGGGCTCTCAGGAACTTTAATTACCTGTGATCCTTGAGAGTGAAGAAAAAAAAAAAAAGACCTTTTTAAACTCTAGCAAGAAAACAGTGAGATCTCTGTGTCCACATAAATAAATGTGTGTCTATGTGTACCTTATAAATATAAGGTGTCTCTGCCTCCAAATGGCACTGCCAAGATTGGTTTGTGGATGAGCTCTGTTTAATTGGCTTAAGAGAAATTAAGCGCTCATATAAACTCTCAGAAATATAAAAGAAACTCCAGAATGAATTTCAGTTTCACGTGTTATGGGAAACATTCAGTACTGAATGGATATCTGGTATTGAAGCTAGCTTAAACTTGTTGGTTTGATTAATGTAGACATGTCTTTAGAGTCATCAGTGTTAAGTATAATACTTGTACCTAGGCTTATTTTGAGATCAAATAAGACCATATTATATCTGTTGCAAATTTGTCAGCAAGGAAAATATCTTGCTATGATGAAATTTTAAGTAAATGTAAATAAGATAAGAGCCTTTAGGTAAACTCTATAGGAATAATTATGTTTTGGGAATGTCTATCTAGAATAGTTTCTCCAGATTTTGATAACCATGTTCTGCCTGCTGTCTGCCACACACAGTGGGGTATCACTCCAGGACCTTGCTTCAGACATGTAAGATCCCCCTATCCATTAAACCATTGATGTCACTGAAAAAAAATAATAATAATTTTTGGTCTTAACAGATGGGATGTCATGCTATCAGGATTTTTTAAATCTCGAGGGCTCTCCATATCTCCTTTTCTCTTTCATTTTTATTTTCATGCTTTGTTGATTTCCTTCATTTTTTGCCAATTTGTGATGCCTAAACTTGCTCAGTTAATTTTGGAAATGAATAGCATAGAAAATGTCCGCACATGTCACCTTCCCTCATTACAGAATCAGGATCCACATGGAGGTACTTCTTTATATGGATCTGGATGGAATTTAGGACTATAGTGATTATATTCTAGAAAAAGAACATAGGGATCAGATTACTTGGGGATACGAATATTATATAGCACTGTGGTTAAGAGCACAGATTTTGGAGTTAGTCTAAAACAGTTCCACCACTTCCTGTCTCATGTTGGGCAATGTATTTAACCTACCTGTGCCTCTTTTCTTGCCTGTAAAAGAGCATAAGACTATGTCCCATACCATAGTGCGGTGAAGTCTGAATGTTGAGATAATACATGCCAAGAATTTAATGTGGTACGTGGCACGTGGTAAGCGTTCAATACAAGTTAGCTGTTGTCATTACTCTTACTAGCTATACCTACTTTTTACTAGCCTCTTATTAGTGATACCTACCTTAGAAAGTTACATGAGGAGTGAATGAATTTACTGTATAATACTTCCCAGTAAATTCTAAGGAATGCTGTTTGGTTTGCATTTTATACACCCAGTTGTTATTTTGATGTTCTTCCTGTGAGTCACTATTATTTACTTTTATCATGTGGGTAGAGAAACAGATTCAGGAGGAGAAGGGAGTGTTCAAATTTAGATTTATCTCAGATCCCTCTTTGTTTGAGGTATAGGTTCTTTATTCACTTAGCATTTTGAGGGCTTTACTTATCTTAGGATACTCTGTAATATCTTGTCCTCTAGATTTGGTGCTTCCAGATGTGAGTTATCAGGTGGAATCCAGTGAGGGGGATCAGACTCAGAATATGGACCCCCAGGGACAAACTCTGCTGCTTTTTCTCTTTGTGGACTTCCACAGCGGATTTCCAGTCCAGAAAATGGAACTCTGGGGTAGGTATAGGAGAGTGGGGCTGCCAGCTTGGGTGTGCTTAAATGTTAAGAGAATAAAGAAAGGAGACTTTACATGATGCATAAATCTGAATAGATGTGTTTCTGTAAAATAACTCATTTCAATGAAAAACCTTGCTTAAATAAGTTAAAAAAATTATATGCTCTATGTGAAAGATCTATATCTTGAAGCATCACTTAGATGATGACATTCCCAGATTTGGTTGACCAGAAATCAGCAGACACTTCCTGTTGGTCCCTCCAGAGTATATTACCTTAGATGGGTAGTTCTCAACCTCAGCTGCACAATATATTACCTGGGGAGCTTCTAAAAAATGCCCAAACCTCACCCCCCAGAGATTTGGGTTTCCTTGGATTGAGGTGGGCCTCAGGTATCAGTATGTTTTTAAAGCTTTTCAGGCTTGAGAACTGTTCACCACCCTACTGCTTTTCCAAGTGGAATCAAGAAAGTTATCAGTTTTACTTGGCCTTAATGCAACATCTCAGATTGAACACGAGGTGCTGTGGGAGTACATTGGTATGAATGGCTTTGTGTGATTGCCACATCAACCTCTGGAAAGGGAGAAATTGTCCTTGTTCAGGCATACAAATGCCTTTGGCCTTTATCTAGCAGATAGGTGATAACCTGTTATCAGAAGGTTCTCTCTGTTAGTGGTAAAGCAGTGATTTCACTGTTCTGTGGTCTGTGAAACACACGCATCAGAATCACCTGGAGTATTTGAAAATGTGCAGCTTCCTGGGCAAGGATTAACTCATTGTTTTGCTAATGTAAAAATCTGGTATGGCTCAAGAATATGCATTTTAAACAAGATTCTCAGGTGATTCCTAAACATAGTAAAGTTTGAAAACCACTGAGTATGAGTATGAGAGTTGGCTTATGCATTTTTTTTTTTTTTTTTTTTTTTTTCGGTACGCGAGCCTCTCACTGTTGTGGCCTCTCCCATTGCGGAGCAGAGGCTCCAGATGTGCAGGCTCAGCGGCCATGGCTCACGGGCCCAGCCACTCCGTGGCATGTGGGATCTTCCCGGACCGGGGCACGGACCTGTGTCCCCTGCATCGGCAGGTGGACTCTCAACCACTGCGCCACCAGGGAAGCCCGGCTTATGCATTTTAATCCAATAAAGCCTGAGACATAAATTTAAGTGTTTCTCAGTGCCCTCCTAAACTTTGAAGGAAGAAGCAAGAAGTGGAGTTTATAAATGTCTGGGGAAATGTTCATAAGCCTTCCTTTTGGTGTTCCTGATATGTTTCTGGGTTATTCTTTCTTTGTGGGCGACTGTTTTTTCTTGGGACTTTACTCTCTAGGCATTCCAGTGCTATTTGGTGTGGCCCTGCTTCCACTGAGTCATAAGAGAAATGAGACAGCTTACAACACCAGATCAGAAGACCTCACATTGCTGCCAACTATTGGTTGAACCTGTGGGATTCTTTCTACTGCCAGCCTTGCATGCCTCTCCTACCTTTTTCCATCATGTATATATTCTTTAGGAGAGAAGCACTGCTTTCCAGGGCTCTGGCTTGTAACTCTTTTATTTGAGGAGCTGGTGTTCTCTGGTGCCCCACTGTTCCATTCATTAAGGCCCTGGAATGGGAACATAGAAGAGACTCAAACTAATGAGGCTTCCAGCAAGGAGGTCAAAGGTGAGAATGCCTAGGGCTATTATCCCACCTGTGCTGGCATGGACAAAGACTCAGAAGCAGCTTAGAATGGTGGAAAGGACTTCAGGGTACAATCAAGAGACCTGGGTTTAATTTTAGTACTGCTACCAAATTCCTTAATGATTTTTTGGGAAGCAAGTTGCATAAATCATCTGATCCTTCCTTTTCATATTTTTAACATGAGATTGTTAGACTAGGTGCTATCAAAGGCCCTTCCAAGTCTAAAGACCCTCTTAAGATGTAAGATCTGATATCTTTGGCAGTTTTTTTTTTTTTTTTTTTAAGGTTGGTCTGCTAGAGGGAGCACCATGTTCAGTCTTCCCTAGGATGACATAAAATCTGGTACCACATTCTGAATCCTATTAAACATACTTCCTCAGAAACCAGGGTTACTATCGTTATTATAATACTGTGATAGTTTGTACACCTCTGTTTAGCTTGACTCTGAAGGCCTGCAGCATCTCAGGTAGTGGTACTCAGTACTGGATTAAACAGAAATCCATCACTGCATTAGTAAACATAGTAGTTATCTTTTAAAATTTCCTTATACATCTGAGAGTTTAGGACTAGCCTTTGAAGAAGATGCACTGTAAGGGTAGGTAGGTATAGATACATGGATATAGATATATGTAGTAATTTTATTTTCTTTTCCCCCTCTTCTTTCTCAGATCCTTGAAAGCTTTCTCCAGAGCTCCTTTTAGGAAACAGCTTGTGCAGAACTACAGTCTGTTTCCATGTGTCTTAAAAAAGAAATCACTTAATTGGCCTTCTGCCTACCTTGTCATGGTAACTTTTCTATGATTAACTCATTTTGCCACAGTGTTAAAGGCATCTGGTGGTATCAGCAGTTTTAGGGATGAAACTATAGCTTTTTAATTAAATGTCTGCTTTCAAAGTGGCTTCAACTGATTTCTTAAGGCTATTCTTAGGACCAAACTATAGAAAATAGTAATCCACATGATATCATAGCAATAGCGATATTTTCTCTTTGAATATTGCAATGTACATTTCAAAACACTTTATATATATTATCCCAGTTTATCTGCACAAAATACCCATGAGAGCAGGTGGTATAAAGGCACTTTCTGTACTAAAATGAGAAAAGTGAAGTGACTTGGTCACTATTAGTTGATAGTAAAATTGATGCTAGAATCTATATTCTCTTGATTCCAGTTCCAGACCCCTTTTGAGCAGAGCAATTCTTCCCCTCCCTTCCAGGAAAGCATCATGGTACCTTGTGGTAGAAAATGTTCCTTCTGACTTGCATTTTTTTTTCTGACTTGCATTTTAATTGCAGCCCTGAGAAAAGCCAGCCAGCTTTACCTTTGAACAGACCATACAGGGAGTAGAAAAACACTGAAAGAAGAAAGATTAATTAAGAAGCATTTTCTCCAGGTGCCCCAAAAAGTAAATTTGTCTTCCTGTATTGGTTGTATCAGGATCATCAATGCTGGCATATTGTTTAATGACGTATTTTGCCCATCGGTCTCACATGTTAGCTTTTCTGAAGGATGCTGAGCAGTGGTGCCTATGGTTACTTTATCAGAGATAGTCCCTCATTTAAAAAGACCTTATACCAGCAATTCTCAGATTGTGAGTTTTAACTTTTTCTTTAAATAAATTTATTTCATTTATTTACTTTTGGCTGCATTGGGTCTTTGTTGCTGTGTGCGGGCTTTCTCTAGTTGTGGCGAGTGGGGGCAACTCTTTGTTGCGGTTCGTGGGCTTCTCATTGCGGTGGCTTCTCTTGTTTCAGAGCACAGGCTCTAGGCACGTGGGCTCAGTAGTTGTGGCACATGGGCTCAGTCACAGGCCCTAGAGCGCAGCCTCAGCAGTTGTGCTGCACGGGCTTAGTTGCTCCACAGCATATGGGATTCTTCCCAGACCAGGGCTCGGACATGTGTCTCCTGCATTGGCAGGCGGATTCTTAACCACTGCGCCACCAGGGAAGCCCTTAACTTTTTCTCTACCACAGCGTATCTAAAAGGATTGATACCCTGACAGTAGCAGTGGCTCACCATAACAGTGACGCTCAAATAGGAGCAGAGTAGAGTTAGACATACTCTCCAGGAGGTTTTTCCTTTCCTTTGGGAGCCACCAGCATCATTATTTATAGTATATAGCATATATTTCTGTTTCTGATGTGAATTAAACAGGATCCCTCATTTGATTCTTCAAAAATAATGTCATTCTTCACTTTAATTTTAGTGAGCTTTCGTTCATTTGTAAGTGGGAATTGGGTAGGTTTGTAAATTGCTGGGGGTTTTTGTCTAAAAAAGTAATTATCTCTGGATAGGCAGAAGTGGCTTCCTTTTTCAAGTGGCCTCTTTCCCATTCTCAGCCCTGACTCACAGCATATGAACAGCAGTCTTGAAGTGGTCATTCTCACTCAAGGCTTACCAACATTTTCCCTCCCCTTAGGGGTCCACACTTTGCTCACAACTCATCTCAGTGCCATTCTCACGGAGAGCCACAGTGTGGTGCAAGATTCCATCCAGGTCGCTGTGGACCAGGCCTTGGAGCAGCATCACCAGGCTGTCAAGGTAATAAGAAATTCACAACTCCCTTTCTCCTTTCTCTAAGAAAAAGATAGAGTATATGGCAGACAGGGCCTGAGAGCCCTTCCTCCCTGAATGCTTCTTCCTCTCTTTGGTCATCTGGGCTGATCTTTTTAAAAATATTTACTTATTTTTTTGGTTGCACCGGGTCTTGGTTGCGGCATGCATGTGGCATCTAGTTCCCTGGCCAGGGATCGAACCTGGGCCCCCTGCATTGGGAGTGTGGAGTCTTCACCACGGCGCCACCAGGGAAGTCCCCACCTGGGCTGGTCTTATAAACTGCATCTAGCCTAGGAACTCGGGCTTTAACTTAGATGGGTCACTGTAACCAGCTTGCTTAGTCTTATCTCCTAGTAGGTGAGTTTGAATAAATATGGGCAGAACAGTAGACCAGGGAAAATGACTGATAACATACTCTTTTCTTTTCTTTCTTTTTTGAGTGTGAACAAATTTTTTTTTTTTTTGGAACACGTGACTTACGATGTGAGTGTGTTTTTTCACAAGCAAAATGAGCTTGGTTTTGCCTGCCTGTTAGTTTTTTTTCACCACTTCCATTATACCAGGGGACAGGAAAACATTTATAAAAGAGGAACAGTAAACACTGAACCCAGGACACTATATTCATTCTAGGTAGTTTTACACCTTGAAGTATTTTTGTATATTAATTTGTAGTGTCATTAATGTCTTCTTCCCTCTTTCACACATTGAAGTGCTATATTATTGACTATAAGTTCTGGATAAATTGAAAGCTCATGCATGCACTTGGCCTGAAATTTTTTTTTATTGAAGTATAGTCAATTTACAATGTTGTGTTAATTACTGCTATACAGCAAAGTGATTCAGTTATACATATATATACATTCTTTTTTTTATATTCTCTTTCATTATGGTTTATCATATGATATTGAATATAGTTCTCTGTGCTATACAGGACTTTGTTGTTTATCCATCCTATATATAAAAGCTTACATCAATGTATATCTTTCTTATCTATATATTTCCCCTTCCCACACATGTGTCTAGAGCTGCTGTTTCACTAAATCTTACATTCTTCCCCCATTTCCTAATCCTTTGTAACATCACTTTGTCTTCTTACCTGACCTTTTTTTTTTTTCTTCATGATTCAGGCCAGAGTATTTTTTCTTTTTTTTTAATGTTGAGCCTTCTTTTAATTTATTTATTTTTATTTTTGGCTGTGTTGGGTCTTCGTTTCTGTGCAAGGGCTTTCTCTAGTTGTGGCAAGTGGCGGCCACTCTTCATCGCGGTGCGCGGGCCTCTCACTGTCGTGGCCTCTCTTGTTGCGGAGCACAGGCTCCAGACGCGCAGGCTCAGTAGTTGTGGCTCATGGGCCTAGTTGCTCCGTGGCATGTGGGATCTTCCCAGACCAGGGCTCGAACCCGTGTCCCCTGCATTAGCAGGCAGATTCTCAACCACTGCGCCACCAGGGAAGCCCCTTACCTGACTTTTTGAATCCCTCCATCCTGTGTACTTTTGGTAACACATTTCTTACTTCATATGGCCTCCTTTTCAGGGAAAAGACAGCTATACTAAAAGAGGAAAGCTTAAAGCTTTTTGTTTTTTAATAATAAGTATATCTGTTTTGTTGCTCAGTGTCTTGCTGCGTGTCTTTTCTGAATGTATCTATGTCAATAAGTCTAAGTGTCCTTTGTATGTCATGATCTCAGTAAGTATTTTTGGTGGAGGGGGAAGAATTTTTGAAATCCTGCTCTGACTAAAATCTTTGGTCCCTTTGGGATTCTCTGAACCAGCAGTTTGGTATTATTATAAACTGCGGCCTCCCACTTCCTTGTTTTATTCTCTAGGCTCATCAGAAACTACAGGCCTCACTCTCAGTGGCTGTGAATTCCATCATGAGTATCATGACTGGAAGCACCAGCAGCAGCTTCCGAAAGACGTGCCTCCAGACGCTTCAAGTTAGTAAGAGATTGGGGATGCTTAAAAGTGCCAGGGTTTTAATGACATTCTACTACCTATCTTAGTAATATGTGCAGTGCTCTTAGAAACATTATTTACTTTGATCCTCCTATGATTCTACATAAGTGTTTTAAGAAATGTTTGTTGAATGGATAGTGGTGTATATACTATTTTATAAATGAGAAAACGAGTTATTTAAAATTTCTGTTTCCTTTCGATCATACAGGTAGTTATAAGCAGAGCTAGGATTAGATCAGTGATTCCCAATTTCTTACTGAAGAATGTTCTGTTACCTCATGGCAGCAGAATATACTGAAAATAACTGAGCAACCATAAGCATTACATGTGTTTGGCAGTATGGAATAGTGTAACAAGGTTTGGAATCAAAGGCCTGAGTTCAAATTTTGGCTCATTTGTTTACTAGCTAGGTGGACTTAGGCCTGTACTGAACTTCTCTGAGTTTCATCTACAAATTAGAAAAAAATAATAGTACCTTACAGGGTTATTATGAAGTTGAGAGCTAAGTGTCAACCTGCATAACACATTGTAGATTCTTTTTTAATGCTAAAGTTTTAAGTTTTAATACATTTCATCTTAAATGGTCTTAAGTAGTATGCAATGGCTAGTATTTTATTTTATTTTTTTGAATTTTATTTTATTTATTTTTTTAATACAGCAGGTTCTTATTAGTTATCTATTTTATATGTATTAGTGTATATATGTCAATCCCAATCTCCCAGTTCATCCCACCCCACCCCCCACCCCTGCTTCCCCCACTTGGTGTCCATACATTTGTTCTCTACATCTGTGTCTCTATTTCTGCCTTGCAAACTGGTTCATCTCTACCATTTTTCTAGATTCCACATATATGTGTTAATATACGATATTTGTTTTCTCTTTCTTACTTACCTCACTCTGTGTGACAGTCTCTACAAATGACTCAAGTTCATTCCTTTTTATTGCTGAGTAATATTCCACTGTATATATGTACCACATCTTCTTTATCCATTCGTCTGTTGGTGGGCATTTAGGTTGTTTTCATGACCTGGCTATTGTAAATAGTGCTGCAGTGAACAATGGGGTGCATGTGTCTTTTTGAATTATGGTTTTCTCTGGGTATATGCCCAGTAGTGGGATTGCTGGGTCATATGGTAATTCTATTTTTAGTTTTTTAAGGAACCTCCATACTGTTCTCCATAGT